>NC_034601.1:33795912-33800289 GCF_900095145.1 Mus pahari
AATGGTTACACTAGTGAAGAAACCACTAACTGCCTACAGACCCTCAGGGCCTGTTCTTTGACTCAACTCATCCTTAAGCACTATAAAGCACTTCAAAACTTGGAGGAAGGATATCTCCAGTTTTTCTACTTTAAATACTTTCTCTCACTGAGAAAGTGGGGTGGAGGGAGGATTTCTAGTTACCTTCAGATTCCCTTGCTATGGTAGAACCCCAGGGTGGGAAGTGATTTAGTGGTACAGAGTTAGTAGTAGAACCGGAAACATTGGTTTCCTAAATCCTGGTTCACTGATCCTTCCTGAGTGGCCTGAGGACAATTAGGAGGCAACACATCTCTTTTGTGCTACGTCCTTCCTGAGACCTGCTGGTTGCATGTGTTCATTATATGGGTTTATTTCTCATCTCTGCCCTAGCATGAATCTTTCTATTGGGTAATCTCATTCTCAGCCTCCCGGGTCCTATCCTGCTTTCTAACCTCCCAGCACATCCCTTTGACCTACGGAAGAGTATTCTGTGGTTTGAAGTTTTTCTGGACTGGATAAATAGTACACTTTAGTTGTGATGGAGGGAAGTTTTTCATGGGAGGTGTCGGTAGTTAATTCAGTATCTTGTGTGTTGTAGGCTTGGAGAGTGGTGGCACTTTCTGTTTCCTCTGTAGTTGAAACTTTGGATGGGAGCTCTGCTTCACTATCTTCAAATGTGCAAGGCTGTACTCTCTGGTCAGCTTCTCTGTTGTCGTGGGTATCAGTGAGTGATCGGCTCTCAATGTGGGCAAGTGTTTTGTAGTACGAGCGGTAGCCAGCCTGTTTTTCTGTTGTGTGTCTAACTTGGGCATAGTCCTTTTCTATATCCTCAGTAAGCCTGTATTGATCACTAGAGTCTTCAGTCCAGTAACCACGTTGGTTGTATTCTTGTTGTTGACTCCTTCCTGATAAATAGTTAGCACTGGCTGATGGAATCAAGTCATCAAGCTCCAAAGTTTCAGTCTGCTCAGACGGCAAAGATCCTTGACCATCTGTCTTCCCGGAGGCTTTCCTCTCTGAGAGGCTGGGGAGTTGTGGATTTGGTGGCTGTGAAGTTCTCCTCTCAGAGAGTCTGCGCTCCGCCTGCAGAGATGCTCTCCTCTCTGCATGGCCAGGCAATCTGTGCTCGGTTGACTGAGGAGATCTTTGTTCTGCCTCTTCAGAAGTTCTTCGGCCAGTCTGTCTAGAACCTGCGTTGGCTTGGCCGGATACCTTGTCACCAGTTGGCTCAGATGATCCAACCCCAGCATGTTCAGAACCTCTGTGAAGGGCCTGGCCTGCTCCTTCTATGTTGTTCTTCTCGTTATTTGGGATTTGGGTTGTGTTTTCATGGTTCAAGGATTCATCTGGAGGCTCATCCATTTTCTGCTGCACCTCTGAGTGGCCTTAGTTGCCTGGCACTGTGGGTGGGGCCCGGGCTGGGTTGTCTAGGCAACCTTCCGTGACATTGTGATTCTGTTGGTTTTTGTTGCACCTCTGCTGTGGCAGCCCAAAGTAGGTGGATGAATCTGACTGATGACTTGGCAACAATCACTCTCCCAAAGGAAGACTGCCCATGGACAAGCAAGGACAAGCAAGAGCTAGGACACTGTCTCCCGACAAGAGGTGAATCTCATAGGCAGGCCATCTGGATTCTCCATCACAGCCTAGCAATGAGGCCTCGTGGTTTTCACTGGTGCCTAGAGATGTTCTTCTCTTTGCATTGTTCTCTTTTTATTTGTTTTTGTCTTGTTTTCCAGGAAGGTTCAAGCAGGGGGGAGGGGGCTAAGCTCTCTCAGAAACCATTCTTTTAAGTTCCTCACCAATTACATGAGTGTCTCACACCTGAGAGAGTAGGCTACTATTGTCATTAAATTAAATTCTCACTGCTTTAGGGTCGGACTTTGCCTTGTTACTGTCGTGCTGTGTGGCATGTGAGGCCTTTCTTGCTGAGTAAGATGGATGATCTATGGCTGAAGTAACAGAAAGATCCAATGAGAACAGGTTCTACAGCCATCCTGTCTAGTGGTCTCACGGCAGGACAGTGTTAGGGAGAGAAGGCCAAACCAAGTTCCACTGTGTGGGCACATAGAATAGAGTCTGACAAGCAGAGAAGTTGCACTTGTTAGTGGTGGTCAGTGGCCAGCAGGTTTTAAGGTTTTCACCCCTCCTCTGAAGTTAACCTTAAATAATGCACGTGTGAGGTCAGGCAATCTATTACCATAAGTTTAATTGCATTTAACAATTAGAGAAGAGATTTAAAGTTTAAAGGTCAATCGTTGGGGGTCAGTCTGTGGAGGGAGCGAGCCAGCTCCATATACTCAGGATCAGAGAGGGAACTTGAGGGACCCTGAGATGAAGCCATGTATGAACAACTGCCTAAAACAGAGAAGTGGCCCCCTATAGTGTTCACTGAATGAAAATTTATAAATGGTCTGCCATATTTATTTAAGGCCCATATGATAGAAATGGATGCCATGTTTAGCATAGATAGGTGATAACTTGCATCTTCTAAAAGGTACTCTGTGTCTCTGCTTTTCCATTTAAATATATCCATCATAGCAAAAGGACCGTAAATAAAGCATTTCTTCAATATTAAAGATATACCTTTCATCAATACATCCCTATATATGTCATTATATCTATAGGTGCGTGTGCATCATACAATATGATTGTTAATTTGATATCTTTCTTTTGTAGTGCAGGTATTTGTAGCCAGAGATCTTTCTTTGCTGCTGTTCTTACCACATCCTATCGCTTTTTTGTGTGTTGTGTTCTGTTTTTAACCCATCTCAAAGCTCTTTCTCATGTTCCCTTAGGAATTCTGCATTGCCAAAGTGTCTAGAAATGTTCATGAGTTTTCGAGTTTTCTTGATTAATCCCTGGCTTCACCCTTAGGTGTTCTGAGAGGAGTCTTTGCATGCCACGATCTTTTCTAATGTGCAGAGGCTTGCTACCGTACTGTGGTCTAAGGACATGGGCCAGGAGTAGAGTCTGTGTCTGCTCTTGTTGGTAGAATGGTTTTCCTGAGCTAGGCGTTTCTTTCCTTATGTTGTTTGTGACCTGTAGTTTCTTGTTGGCTAGTCTAGTCTATCCGTTATTGAAAGAAAGATATTGAAATCCCCAACTGCGTTGGTAAAGTTACCTTCTCCTCCTTCACATCTGTTAGATTATTTCATGTTTTGAAGCCAACAAAACTCCATAAAACAAATAACATATGATTTACTATTCCTCTATCTTTGTATTTAGCTCACAGTCTTATCAGTGTGTAAAATACTTGTCTATTATAATAGTTTATGACCTAAGCTTTGTTTTACTTTGTCTGATGTTAACATAGCAAGCAAGCTCTCTTTGCTTACAGTTTGTATGCTGTGTCTTTTCAGACCCCTTCTCTTAAAACACTTTGCAGTATTAGAACTAAGAAGAGTCTCTGGTAGACAGAATACAATTGGATCAGTTTTTTTGAAGTGTATTCTGATGAACTTTCTTTCACTGGAAGAGTTTAGTCCATTTTATGTTTAAATTGGTCATGGGTGAGGAGTATGGACTGTCATATCCTTAAGTGCTTTGTTACTGTTGATTCTTTTGGTGTGTTACCATATTAATACCCTATTTTGTTCCTTTTGTGACTCTAATTTTTCTTATGGGTGGTTACCAGGGATTACAATGAAATCTTAAACTCATACCACCTGTGCACTGCTGTACAGTTATTAATATGCATGTGTTGAATCACTCCTCATCCCTGGAATGAAATCAAGTAGGCTATAATCCACCATCATTTTACTGTGGTCTTGAGATGTACAAGGATGCTTTGGAGAATATTTTGTTGTAATTCATCAGGGAAATTGGCTTAATGGTTGTTTTTCATTTCATTGAATCCTTTCCTTATTTGGGTACTAGGACAGTACCCAAATGTAGTAAATGTAAATGTAGTGTGGAAATTTTCATTCCCTTTTTAACAGAACACTTTGAGAAGAATTTGTGTTAACACTTTCTTGTTTATCAATATATTTTAATTGAAAACAATTTTATACAATATATTCTGATTACAGTTTCTCCTTCTCCAATTCCCCATAGATCTTCCCCACTAGCCCAACTCTACACTTTAGAAAACAAATACCCCCCCCAAATAAAACAGAATTTAAACAAACAAACAAACAAAGAAAAAGGCACAAGAAACATATCATAAAAGCACAAAACTGGAAACTGTCCCATACAAGCAAAAGACCAATAAGACAGAGTATGTCCAAACGAAGCAATATGAGATGAGATGAGATGAGAAAGAGAGAGAGAGAGAGAGAGAGAGAGAGAGAGAGAGAGAGAGAGACTACAACAATATTATTGAGTTTGTTTTGTGTGGGCCATCTACTGCTGGAC
>NC_034601.1:33800833-33803895 GCF_900095145.1 Mus pahari
GTGTGTGTGTGTGTGTATATATATATATATATATATATATATATATATATATATATATATAATGTACGGGTTCTTTGTGTAAGACCCAATGAGCCTTATGTTTGGGATGTCCCACTCACAGAAACACAGAGATGGAAGGCGATGCAATAAGCAGGAGGTTTATTGATCTCCTGCAATGGGACAGAGGTGACCCCGAATCTCCTAGGCACACACTTTTTATACAGTTTAAGGGTATGATTTGAGCCCATTATTGGCCTGAGCTGACCTTTTCACTCCCCCCTTTAGAAATGGTAACTAGCCTCTCCCTAACCAACATTGCTGGTCCCAGGTGAGGTGCGGTCCTAGTCACCAGAAGAGGGCACTGAAACATTCTTGGTCATTATCTGCACCTGCCTTGTGATCGATCGGGACTTTCTTGTAAAGCTTGTTTTGCAGGGTCATTCTGGAAAGGTCCCCAGCATGCCATTCTAGCAAGGTCTTTCAGCAGTCATCTTATGTTCTCTAAAGTTACACATTCTCACATTTGCCTACATATATGTGTGTAGCATGTGTGTGCGGGGCCCTCGGGCCAGAAGAGGCAGTCAGCCCCCTGGAACTGGTATTACAGATGACTATGAGCCACCATGTGAGTGCTGAGAATTCAATGCAATGCTTCTACAAGAACAGCAAGTGCTCTTAACCACTTGTTATGTCACCTGTGCCTTTCCTCTCAGCCTTGAGCTGGCCAAACAGATCTCTAAGGTGTGTTAATGCGCAATAGGTTCCTTCCTTTCTCCCCTTGTGGATCTATTCCTTATGAAACATATTCTTTCCTGTGCTCTCAGGATGGAAACTGTCTTCATTTCAATATCAATTTTAATAGGCAGCCTTGCTAGATGTAGCAACAATGATTTTGTTCCGAGGCTTGAAGTACACAGGTCCCTTCTTTCCTCATTTTGGACAGCTGGTGAGAAAGCCGAGGTTGCTCTGTTGTGTTTGCCTTTGCAGGTGAGTGTGGACCTTGCCCCTTTGACATTGTTTCTTGGTTTGTATTTGGCATCATGACTCTAATATGTCATGGAGGGGTTCTTCTTAGTCATGTATATATTTGTGGTTATAGATGCATTTAATGTTTATATTACCATTTCTCTAGATTTGGGAAATTTTGCTATTAACTGAATCAATTCTTGATGCCTTTAATTTTTATCTCAGCAGCTTCTCCTAGTCTATGAGTTCTTTGGTTTGTTTTCTTGATAGTATCCCAGGATGCTTAGACAGCGTGCCTTCGCTTATTTGTGTTTTTTAAATTATTGGTACTTGGATAATATTTTTACCTTTTTCTCCATTTCTGTTCTTTTGTTTGTTTTGCTCTCAGTAGAATATACTTGTGATACTTTCCCCTGTTTTCTAAACATGTCTCTTTCCCGCCCAGTTTTTAAATTTCATTGATGAAGTTCTTCATGTTGCTGGCTTTTTCATCCGTGTTGCTGATTTTCTTGTGTATTTTTCTAACTTTTTCCTCTGTTTCTTACTTTTTTAGGTCCTGAATTAATCTGCTTGTAAACCTTTCAAGGTCTTTGCCATGTTTATTAATAAACTTCTAAAATCTTCACCTGTTATATTTTCCTATTATAGTTTAAGCTCAGTCATTGGAAAGTTGTGATCTTGGAAAGAGTCATGTCTCACATTTTTCAAAATCCTCTTGTGTTTCTGTGATGTGATTTGTGCATATGTTGGTTCCATATTTCTTCTTTTCTTTGGGGCTATCTTAGTGAGAAGCCCTCTTTATTTTATTTATATGAGTACACTGTCACTGTCTTCAGACACACCAGAAGAGGGTATCAGATCCCGTTTCAGATGGCTGTGAGATACCATGTGGCTACAGGGAATTGAACTCAGAACCTTTGGAAGAGCAGTTAGTGCTCTTAACTGCTGAGCCATGTCTCCAACTCCAAGAAGCCCGTTCTTGATGCCTCAACTGAAGAGATATATCCTTATAACACCGGCAACATCAAAACAAAGAAGACAGAGAGATACACATCACCAGCAAGCAGAAGGCAGAACAGGGGAGAACTAAGGTAGAATACGCTATAAATTTTAATTAATTAGGAGAAAGTAGAAATACTATGGGACATGGGCAAAAGGACACAGAGGAAAGGGGGAGGTAAACCCAAAATGAGGTTAAAGAAATGAAATGAAGAATAGCGGGGGTGGGTGGGGGTGGGGTGAGTGATGGGTGGGAGAAGCAAATGATGGCATTAAAGAGAAAAGGATAAAAATTGGGAAAGAAAAAAAAAACAAAAGGAAAAATCTAGAATCCAATAATGAAGTTCAAAACAAAATTAGAAAGCTGTAAGGAGGTAAAGGGAAAATTAAAATGGGAGTTAAAACATGAACTGAAACAAACTCAACTCCACCCCAAGGAGATCAAGTCAGGTAAACTCAAAATTCTACTGAAATAGAGAAGAGGAGAAGAGAGGGAGGGGAAGAAACATAGTGGACTCAAAAGGAAACAGAGAATGTGAGTGGGAGGGGGAGAGGGAGGAGGAGAGAGGGAAGGAGATTGTCCAGTAGAGAAAAAAATGTACAAACAAAATAATATGAAAACAATAAAATAATTGAAAATAATACAGTGAAAATACACCAAAAGTCTAAGGAAAAGAGGGGCTGGCGATACAGTTCATTGCCTGCCCAGCATGCATAAAGCTTTGCGTACTGTATAAATGACATGGTGGACCCTGCAATTCCAAGCATTTGGGACGCAGAAGCTCAGAAATTTAAGATTACCCTCAGCAAGTGTGTGTCAACTTCCAGACCACAGTTCTGTGAGGCTCTGTCTCAAGTCAAACAAAACAAAATGATGGGGGCGGAGGCAGGGGTGATGGTGGGGTACAGAAGTGAAAAAAAAAACTGAAAATGTTGAAAGCCCTTTTTGGGGTTCTTAAGTATTGGGCTAGCGGCTGTAGGTGTCTTCTTTTTTTTTTTATTTTTTATTATTATTTTCTTTATTTACATTTCAAATGCTATCCCGAAAGTTTCCCATACCCCTCCCCCCACCTCTGTTCCCCTACCCACCCACTCCC
>NC_034601.1:33812500-33817831 GCF_900095145.1 Mus pahari
ATAGAATTGAAGATCCAGAAATGAATCCACACACCTATGGTCACTTGATCTTTGTAGGTGTCTTCCTATTGTGTTGCGAGTGTGGGGAGCAACTGCCGCCGGTGCAGGTGCAGGTGATGCATCAGTCTTCATACTTGTTTTTTAATTACAAAGCTACTTTTAATACTTTGTGTGCCCCACAGGAATAGAGCAATGGGAAGGGTAATTTGCTTCCTCGCCTCCAGGAGTGGCCCAGGAGGAGAGAGGCTACTTGTGGAGGAGAAGGAAACACAAAAGGTACCGGCTGCAGACTGGGAGAAAGGGGATGCCATCAGTGCTGGGATCTGTGATACACCATGGTGGGACTGGCTCCAGGCCCACAAGCAAAGGGCAAGAGAGTTAGACGCGAAGCCACAGAGCTACTAGGGTTCATCCTCAATTGCCCCTTTCAGCTTCTGCTGCATGATCTCCAAGTCCCTCTGCTTACAAGCAGCTGCGGAAAGCCCTTTATCTCGGCCGTTTCCCTTAACCGAGCCCCTCTGCTTCTTCTCCCTTGGAGAAGGGAGGTTCATTGGGGGTGGGGGAATGGTTGGTCACCATTGGTTACTGATGGCAGTGGCTCCAACCTGCCTCCGATGAGCTCCCTCTTTTGGGCTTGTGTTCATACTTTTAAGTCCATCTTTCATCTCCCTGTTGCCGAGATGCCGCTGTGGATGTTGATGGTGACCAGTAACTAGAACGTCAGAGTTTTCAGGCTCTGCATCAAAGACTGATAGTCTTGCTTGTTAGGTCTGCTGACTCCGAGACTCAGTTATTACCTAAGATGTGCCTTATTTGATGAGCTGTGCTCCTAGCGGCTGAGCGTAGGGTAAGGTCACTTCTGCATATCACAGCCTACACCCAGCCAGTTTCTTGACACTTTTGAGCTTGTTCCCTTCAGACCTTACTGCTTGCGGCAGGCTAAACTTATTCTTCCTATGATCGTCGCTACCCTCCGCACCGCCCCCCACTTGTTCAGTTTCAAGCAACAGAGTCTCTGCCAAAACAGCACCTGGCCCCTGTCCTCCTAGTTGTATAGAGAAACAAAATGAGGTTTCTGGCCAGTGCTAACCCAAGCGTTTGTCTCATCAAAATTCACAATGAACTTGAGGTTAGTGTGGGCTGCGGGTTTGTCCTGAGTCTTTTTCCTGGAACTGCGGTAGCTAACCTTTCTTGTGATTCCCCTCACCCCCGTGCCAGCGCTGGGAGCCGTACTGCTCAAGCCATTTCACCTCGCTACTTTTCTACTTGTCACCCCTGTTTCACCCTGTGTTGTAGGTGTCCTGTCCCCATCTTGGTGGCCCTCTTGAAGCTCATCCTCTCTTGGGACGAACAGTTTCTATTCTGCCATCTTACCTGGAGGACATCTATGCAGACTTTGAAGCTGGATCACTGGTGAGACCATCTGACCGCCACCATCACAGAGATAGTGCAGAGAACAGTTCCTGAGTCTCGTTCACTGAGCCTCGGCGGAAGAGAACATTACACGTCACCCAGGGTGCTTGTCACCAGACATGGTAGCAGAAGGGTTGTGTGGGCTGCAGGTTTTGTAATCACCAAAAGTGAGTTAGTCCCCTTCCACCAACTCTCTCCCACTTCCAGTTCCTAGAAGATATCAATGGTTTGTCAAGGAAGAAAACCTGTTAGGAGGACCAGGAACCACTGGGACCTGAGCTTTTCTCGTGTGCTTGCCGGACATATCTGGTAGGCACAGGAACTCATGGGTCTTTACTGGCACCAAGACAACTCTCGAACATTGAGGTCCGCCCCAGACCCTCTTCTTATGGGTATGGTTTGCTCGAGTGTGGATACGGGTCTGGTCCTTTGAGACACTGATTATTACTTCTGACTCCTTAGAATTTTTAAATTTATCTTCACAGTACATGAAGATAGAGATAGTTTTCACTATTTCCTTCCCGCCTCCCTTTAAAAACTTTTCCACCATGTATATTCATTGTGGTACTGTTGAATATGTACATTTTCATACAAATATCGTATGTTGAGTGTTTTCCCAGCAAACACCCCTACCATCTCCTCTCTTACTCTCCTTTGTCCACTATACAGTTTCATGTACATATTCATGTCATATATGCCTATACATTTTATGTATATAATATGTAAGGTCCACAAATAGGAGAAAACAGACAATATTTGTCTTTCTGAGACTGTCTTAGTTCTCTAGTTGCATCCATGTTCTCGCAAACAACACCACTTTGTTCTTTATGGCTGGAAAAAGTCTGTCCATTGTGCATGTACATCACGTTTTCCTTATCTGTTCCTCTATTGAAGGACACCTAGCCTAGTCTATAACCCAGCTGTTGTGACTCATGCTGTAGCCAACACTGATGCACAAGAGTCTTTGTGAGATGTTGACTTGGAGGCTTGTGAATGGAGATCTAGAAGTCAAGGTCATGTGGAATATCTATGTGGTTTTTGGGAAGCCTTAATATTGATTGCCATAGTAACCGGATGGCCTACAGTCCCACAAACAGTGTGTCTTTCCTTACATCTATATCACTGAAGACATCTGTTATGTGTCAATGGGATAGACCCCCCCCCCCGAGCTCCCAGGGACTGGACCACCAACCAAAGACTACATGGAGGGACTTCATGGCTCCAGCTATGTATGTGGCAGAGGATGGCCTTGTTGGATATCAATGGGAGGAGTGGCCCTTGGTCCTGTGGGGGTGGGGGGTTCAATGCCCCAGTGTAAGGGAATGCCAGGGTGGGAAGGTGGGAGTGGGTGGTGGGTGGAGAAGCACCCTCATAGAGACAGGGGAGGGGAGATGGGATAGGGGGTTTCTGGAGGGGAGACCAGGAAAGGGGATAACATTTTAAATGTAAATAAAGAAAATATCCAATTAAAAAAAATGAAAACATCTGTTATGTTCTTAATGACTGACATTCTAATTAGGATGGAATCTCAGGGTAGTCTTTTCATTTTTTAATTAAAAATTTTATTATTTTTTAAATTAAAATATAATTACATCATTTTCCTCTTCCCCTCGCTCCCTCAAATCCCTTCCATGTACTCTGACTCACTCCTTCTCAAATGTATGGGGCTCCTTTTCTTGAATTGTTATTGAAACATATATGTGTAAATACATACTTATTTAAATATGGCCTTTGGAGTCCATTTGCCTGTGTGTATTTGACTTCACTGCAGGTCACTTGGAATTCGACTTCCAGTTGGAGGGCTTGTTCCTGGGAACAACCAACTTTCCCCCTCTTAGCAATCCTTAGTTGTTGCCTGGAGTTCTATGTGTAGGGGTGGGGTCCTATGAGATTTCTCCCTTTTACAATGGCATGTCTACTAATGTCATTGTTCAGGTCTTTTTAGGCAGCCATGTGCCTACCCCAGCCTTGAGCAGGCTGATCTAGACCTTGTTTCTGCCACAGCTGGCTACCCCACCTAGGGCGAAGTCTTACAACCTAGGTAAAGTCTATTGTCCTGCCAATCTGCAGCTTTCTTCAAGACACCACTACCTGCTGAGAGCCTGAACCTGTTTTCCTGACAAAGCAAGCAGGGTCTGGTGTAGTGGGGGATGGGCTTCCCCCCTTTTTAAGTTCAGACTCAAAAAGTAAACGTTGGGTCTTGATCAGAAACTTTGTCTTGGTCTCATTCTTTTCTCATCCTCTCTCCCATACAGCCCCAGCTTTCCTTTCAGGAACCCAGTTCATGTAGCCGCTGGTGGCTACACAGCCATATTGTTGAGGTATTATGGGTATAGCTTCCCCTTCACTTCTAGGAGACACAGTGTCACTGTGTCTGTAGGTTTCCTGACCCTCTGGCTCTTCTGATCTCTTTACCTCTCTTCCCTGGTGTTGTCCGAACCTCAGGTGTAAGAATTATGTTTTAGATATATGCACTGGGTCTTGGCAGTCCATGAGCCACTGGTCTTTGCACTTTGATCAGTTGTGGCTTTCTGTAATGGTCTCCATCTGATGCAAAGAGAAGTTTCTTTGATGAGGGGTGAGAGCAATATTTATCTGTAGGTATAAGGGGATGTAGAATGCAGCCAGGGATTGTGCTGGTTTAGTAAAATGGTGATAGTAAGTTCTCCTGCAAGATTCATGCCATCATTAGCCCTGGGAATTGGGTAGGTTTCTAGTACCAGGCCCGTTAAGTGCAGCTGGACAGGTGTTGGTTACTACCAAGAGATGAGTGTCACTACTGCACCTTTAGGGATATCTTGCTGAGTTCACTGTTGTAACTCAGAGACATCCCTGCCAGGCAGGACTATTATTGCCTTCTCTCTCTTGGCATCATGTCCGTACCTTTTGGTACTGTGAGAGTTAGTCTTCAAGGAGGAGGTTTTCAGACCAAATCTATTGAGTACTATGTATGAAGACCTTTCAGCAATAGGGCTTTACCTTCAACCAAGGGCAATGGCAATAGCTTAAAATTGTTGGGAGATCTCTTGGACTCCTCTGATCAACAATTTGAGAAGAGATTTCCCATTCCTAGAACTGGAGTTGGATTGCTGCCGCCATTTTTCCAGTGGCTTACGCTGATGTTTTAAGTGTTTCTGCCCCTTTTCCTCGAAGGGTTGAAGAGCTTCAGATCTTTGATGTATTCGAGGTTGATTTTGTTTTGCACAGGGTGAGAGAAAAGGATTCAGTTTTGCGTGGAAATCTAGTTTCCCTGCTGTTTATTGAGAAGGCCGTCTATTCTCTAGTGTATTGTTTTGACCTCTTTGTCAAAAATTGGGTCATTGTAGCTTGTATGGGTTTATATCGACTCTGTTCTCTTGACTTTATGCCTATTTGTGTGCCAGGTTCTGTGGCTATGGCCTCCTAATCTAACCTGGAAGCGAGCATGACATTAAAGTCTAGCATTGGCTTTTTTTTTTTTCCTTCTTAAGATCAAGTTGGCATTAGTCTTGATCCCTTTTTTCTTTCTCTCCTTTCTCATCTTCTTTTTGTGTCTCTGGCCACAGTCTTATCCTTCCTTATCCTCTCTCTCTCTCTCTCTCTCTCTCTCTCTCTCTCTCTCCTTTCTCTTCCCCTTCCCAGTTTTAGCCACTTGAATATCATCTCTTCTTTTTGTATAATTAATCTAATGAAAATTTGTCAAAGTTTTCTTTCACAAGAATCAATTTAATATTTTCTCTTCTCTATTTTATCATTTTTTAAATCCTTAGTACTTATTATTTATTCCTGTGTGTGTAGTTTTTCTCTTTATATATTCTTAAGAATTTAGGTTATCAGCTGGGTGTGGTGGCACACGCCTTTAATCCCAGCACTTGGGAGGCAGAGGCAGGCGGATTTCTGAGTTCGAGGCCAGCCTGGTCTACAAAGTGAGTTCCAGGA
>NC_034601.1:33817841-33839219 GCF_900095145.1 Mus pahari
AGGCCAGCCTGGTCTACAAAGTGAGTTCCAGGACAGCCAAGGCTATACAGAGAAACCCTGTCTTGAAAAAAACCAAAAAAAAAAAAAAAAAAAAAAGAATTTAGGTTATCAATTAGCCCTTGGGTTGGCAAGCTATATTTTTTTTCTTCTATATATTACTTTTATGAATTGTTTGCTTAATTCTCTTTACAGTTAGAATCATCTCAAAGTATTTCCCAAAGCCATCCTCACCTTTTTCCTGCTTTTTTCTTGTTATTAATCCCTAATTTAATTTCACTGCAGCTTATGAATATACTTTGTATGATTAAAACACACTGATGGTATTTTACTTAAATAAATCCCAAACTATCAACATTGCAACAAAGAATCAGTATGCTAAAATAATTGTTAAAATATTCTATACTTATATTAAGTACTCACGATCTGTTAGGTGATTTCTTTCTTTCTTTTTTAAAAGATGTATGTATTTTATGTATGTGAGTACACCATTGCTCTCTTCAGACACACCAGAAGAGGGCATCAGACCCCATTACAGATGATTGTGAACCACCAGGTGGTTGCTGGGAATTAAACTCAGGACCTCGGGAAGAGCAGTCAGTGCTTTAAACCACTGAGCCATCTCTCCAGCCCATGCGTAATTTTTTTATAGGACATTTCTAGAGTTCACAACCAAATATGGCCAGTGCCTCCTTGGTGGGACACACTCCTTTAAAACCTGTTGATGCTTGTTTTATAGTCAAGCATATGGTATATCTCAGGGATGTTCATGTGCATTTAAAAAGCATATTCTGTTATAATTCTGAACCATGTATGTGAGGAGGATTTTCTACAAGCACAAGAGTGTGTTTGTTTTCCCTGTGATTGGCGTCTTCAGTGTAGCAAGACAGGTGGGACCCTGCTGGTCAAAGGGAACTAACTGTAAGGCCAATCAATCTCCATGGGAAGAAGAGTGCAATGCAATCACTTGGAGTTATTTAGCTAACACTCCTATTTCTGATACTGCCTCTCAGAACTTCAAACACAGTGATATATGGAGGGAGATGGGGGGCTTAGGCCACCAAAGGTGATGTTTCAATTAATTATCTCTGTTCTTGGGAGATGAATTCTAACACAGTTCAGTTAAAATTAATTTAAATTTAAAATCTGTGCTGGAACACGTGCTGTGTGTTAGACAATATCCATAGTATAGAAAATAGCTCTTAAACTTCATAGCTTGTATATTCTAAAAAAAGGACTTTAATATGAAAGGTAAAGAATTCTATTCTACAGTGTGGAAAGGTATGATGGGATGGTTGTGGGTGGAGCTTGGTGGTAGAGTGCTTGCGTGACAGAGCATGTATCACACTCAGGTTTCTGTCCCTAGCGTGGGGGAAGGAGGGGGGAGAAAGGAGAGGATGTGTTGCAAGCAGTGTAAACAGTTACCAGGCAATGTTTAAATCACTCAGGGATCTTAAGATTTCAAGTGTAGGATGAGAAATAAGTCGAACACTGAGTGACACATATTTCATTATCCTGCCTCCTGGGTTGGAATGTGAGTGCTCACCCCCAGAAATCCAGAAAAGAATGATGATTTGTCAGAGCTGGACCGGACACGGGGAGGGTTGGGTAAGGAGTCACAGTTCCTTTGCATAGCACTGTGACTACAGTGAACAGTCATGTTCTGCACATTTGGAGGTGTCCAAAAGGGAGGATTTTTCAACATTGCACCTCGGAGACAAGAAAAATGTTTAAGACAGTGGGCATGCATTAACCCTGCTTTGATCACTGCAAAATGCATCCATGCACGGAATCCACATTATATTACATATATTTGCCCAATTGGTGTCAAATAGAAAATAAACAAAAATGCAATAAAACAAGTCTTATAAACTTACAGTCAAAGGTTAGATTTTTATTACACATTTAAACATGGTGAACCGTGAAGTTCATTTGATCTCCCTTCTGTTTCCTTACCTTGTTGGTAAGTGTAAAGTTTCTAAGTAGTAGCAGACACTAGAATAACTTTGTCCTTTAACCTCGTGTCCCAAGTAGTTTAATGCCGAGGCTTCTCCAACCATGTGATCTATGTTTTCCTGGCTCCCACAGGCTCTTAGATGCTTAGAGTCGAAACCTCAGGGACCTGCTCATTCTCTCACACTCCTTCTCCACACTTACTCACTCTGGCCGCAGTCAGCTGCCGAGAGACTTGGTTTTTCCTCCTGAGACAACCTCTCTCTTTCCCGATCACCGTTACAGCTACAGTTCGGATTCTCATGTCTGGGCCGTATTAACGGCCTCTCTAATCGACCCCTTTAGCTTTCAGTTTAACCTTATAGATAATAAATTTTCTCTGAAATCATTGTGATTCCTTATAAATTTTCAACAACTTTCAAAGCTGACAAAGTCTGGGTTTGATATGGGTCTTCGTGGTCCTCCTCCCGGTTCTAACTCGGTTATGCTTAGATTGCTTTTCTGAACATGCCTGCTGCTGGCTGCAGCGGTTCCTGCTTAGACCTTTCCCGGAAGTTGGTGCTGTACTTTTGTAATCCAGGGTTCTACTTCTGTCTTCTCCAAAGACACCTTTACTTATTTATTGAACACATTACCCACCCTTCTAGAGCCCACTCACTTTCCGCCTACTCTAGCAAGCATTTGCACTGTAAACCTTCCTTCTCTGCAGTCTCCGGAGTTGTATTAATATTGCGGTATTCTGCCAGATCACTGCCTGTTGTCTTATACAGCAGCACACGCGGCCCTGGGCTTTCTTATTTACATGTGAAGACTGTCCTTTCCTTTTCCGAGTTTTGAAGCCCCCGAGGACTCAGAAATATGTTTGGATTGAATTAAAGGTTCTTTGGGACCCTGCTGTGGGCATCTGAGTGACCTAAAATTGGAATATAATCTGATGTTAGAGCGCAGGATTAACTATGCACATCTTTGTGAGGATGGAACCCGAGGACCCTTGACACTTGTTTGCATTTTCTAAATGACATTCTCCACCTGCAACTGCTTTCCGACTTTCACGTTGCTTATTTCAAAATTGGATATAATTGATGCAAAACGTGAAATGTTAAACAGTGTTCCAGATCATCCCTCAGAACTAGATTCTGAATGCAAATGAGTTGTTGTCTGACACATTAATGTAAATGTTGAAAAAAAAAAAGCCTGAATAAGGTATGAGAGCAACTGCTTGGGATACACTTACGAGGAAATGCTGTTTTGATTTTCAGAAATGACTTTTTACCATTTTTATATATTCTTTGGTAATCGTATGTATGACCACAAAGTATTTAGATCACCTCTGGTTATCAGCCAGCTGAGACCAACACTGTTCACCGCTTTGTATTTTTCTTCCACTAGAGAGCAGCAAAGATTCACGATTGGATAACAGACTTTTTTTGGGGGAGGGAGTGGGGGGGAAATATAGTTTCCAAGCAAACTTGGACAAAATACATTTGCCAATAATTATGAAACACACTTTCTAGCTTTCTGAGAAACTGTGAAGTAAGCTGAAGCGATATCTTTTCTCCCAGTAAAGGACTCTGGGCTTTACTGACAAGCAGGGCTCCTGCCTTGGGTCTTCAAAGCTCACCTCCTGGTTCATCCACCCACACAGCAAAGGTGTGTTAGGCTCTGTTCCATGCTGGGAGCTGTGCAGTTCCTATCACCAGACACAGTTTTTTGCTCCAGAGAACTCTGTCTTGTGGCAAGTCACGTCCACACTAAAAGCACGGCGACACACTCGTAGAAGACACAATAACATTGTACAGCGTGGATATTTCCTGTTGTATTATTATTTCACTACTCACAATAGCTATAAGAGGTAAGAATTCATATTCCCATATTCTTGGACGGAAAATAGATCGCAGGGGTCGAATGTGTAGCACAATACCTAAGTGAAGAGGCTGATGTCAGACTTGTCACCACCACCGCATCACACTGTGACCCACGCGAACGAACTGTGCTCTCAAATGAAAGCGCAAGAATGAGACCCACCATCCTCTTTAGGTCTGTTTTGCAGTATCAGTAAAGGTGCGCTCTTTCTGACTTAGATGCTAAACCGTTGGAGAAATAAAAGACCGGAAACGAAGCCCAAATTTTACCTTTTCTGCTGAGACACTTTTAAGAATTGGGGGCTTTGGCTTTGATCTGTTAAAGAAACCTGCTTGCTGGTCCCGGGTTCCAGCATGCACAGGCTTCATCCTCAAACCTCATGTAGCACTTCCTCCTAGTCCCTGGAGGAGGAGAGAAGAGAGTGAGCCTATCTGTAACTCGATCCTGGGAAGGAGGGGGACTGAAAGACAAGCACACCCAGTTCATTCTTCCCAAATCTACCCATCAGATACACAACTGTCTCCTCTGAGCTGAGAGAAGCCAGGAAAGTTGCTTCTTAGGGAGGAAAAAAAAAAATCAAGTGATAGAGGCGCCCCTATCAGAAGGTGTGCTTCTGTCTTTCGCAAACATGTCTGTCTACACCAGACAAGATTTGCAGCTGCTAGTGGGTCATCTCTATCATTTGGGTTTTGTGGTTTGCGGGAATATGCTATGATTTAACTTTTACATAAATGTCATGCGTTTTTGCTTTTGACTTTGCTGTCTCGTCGTTTGGGTTTTGTTTGTTTTGTTTTAATTTTCACTTTTCTGATTCAATAGAGATTCTAAAACCTGGGAGAACTCTGTTTGCACAGCCCAACTTTCTGGCATCTAACTCTTCCATCATCTGTAACTTATCATTAGCTTGGCTGGTACACCCTCCCTCTACCACACTCTGTATCCAATGAGAAAATTTTCCAGGATGCGCCAGCTTTACACATACACCCCTTAAAGCCTCGTAAGATCATTTTCTGATTGTATTTAGACAGTCTTCTGGTCCTAATTTTATTTCTCTCTCAGAAGGTGATCATGTTGATTAGCTGATGAATAAATGCCCTTAGATATTCTATCTCTCGCTATGAATTATGTATTTATCCACTTCATGTTAACCCTTCTTTGGGTCCTGCTGTTTATGTCAGAAACTATGAGTCAGGGCACAAGAGTCAGAGCACTGAATGAGTTGTAGATTCTGAACCAGCAGACCTTCCAGTCATTAGGAACCACCCTTTTCTCATATGATGTCGGACGGCAGAAAATGATCACCGCTAAAGAGAAGAAAACTGGGTTTTAAATATCAAGGCCATGGACACGTTGAGTCAGCTTCTTGGGGGTAAAAGGAATAAAGTGCTTCTGAGTTCCAAGTTTGGGGAAAAAGAGACGAAAGCAGAGTGCTTAGAAATGACTAACAATAAGTGAAAGAACCTGAAGAAAAATGGAGCCGAGGAGAGGAACAGAGAGTGAAAGAGAAACAATGGAGAATGACCTGAGAGATGCAGAACATCTCAGCCTAGTGCTTCATCAAGGGCCTCAGACAGCAGGTGCCATGATGCACCCAGTGACTGTCCTTAGAATCTTTGTGCAGTCAATCACTTTACCTTCTAAGCAGCCAAGTAGCGCAAACAACGTAGTCATAAAAATTAATATGTTAAAAAAATACACAAAGCCTAAACTTCCTGGGTAATACTTTTAGCAGGAAAAAAAAATCATTAATGTATTGATAGATTTTGGTCTGCAGGGAAACAGTTAAAATGGGATAAAAAGCAAGTGCCACCCTAGGTATGGTCTGATGTCCCTTAGAGATGCAAATTAAGCAGTGACTCTGAAATGCTACTTAGGAAAGTTACAATTAGCTGCAGTAGTAATTGTGCTCTTTGGTTCTTGCTTTGTTTTACAGTGACTCTAATTAAAGGCCTAGTGATGGCGGAAAGTCACATTAATTATTCATCTGCAAACATTTACATAGACTTCCCTGTTCCCCTTCAATAAATTATCAACTTCACATCTCCATAATTTAATCAAAATGACTAAAAATACACCATCTCAAGCGACGGCTCCTCCTCGCTGGTCTTTGTCTCTTCAGTGCTATTTGTTAGGAGAGAAGACTTCCAACTGTTAACAAGAAAGAAGAGAAGAAAAATCTGTCTGTGGAAATTGTGGAGACAGTATTTGCTTTTTCCCACACTGTCATATTGATTGGTAGAAGGCTGTAGTTTGCAAATGTCTGTAATTTTTTTTTTTTTTGAGCAAGATGAGAGGTGCCATGGAATTGTGTTATTATTAAAACCCGAATGCTGCTGTGAGTATTAATAGAAACAGAATATTTAAGAATACAGGGACAATTCTCCCCATGATGCTTCTTTATGTGAAGAACTGAAGCTTCAACAGCTTTGCATTGAGAATCCGCAGAAGTGGAAAGACTTTCCCAGTGTTTACATTTGAGGCAGCAGGTTGAGAGAGTCTTAGCAAAACTAGGAACTCAATTTAAGGGAAAGAATCTTATTACATGTTGGAGCATCTTCTGAGTATATGCCCACGAGTGGTATAGCTGGGTCTTCAGGTAGTACTATGTCCAATTTTCTGAGGAACTGCCAAACTGATTTCGAGAGTGGTTGTACCAGCTTGCAATCCCACCAGCAATGGAGGAGTGTTCCTGGAGCAAATATGGAGCTAAAGTGTGGAGCAGGGACTGAAGGAAAGGCCATTCAGAGACTGTCCCACCTGGGGGTTCATCCCATAAACAGTTACCAAACCCAGACACTATTGTAGATGCCAACAAGTGCATGCTGAAAGGAGCCTGATATGGCTGTCTCCTGAGAGGCCCTGCCAGAGCCTTACAAATACAGAGGCAGATGCTCACAGCCAACCATTGGACTGAGTGCAGGGTCCCTAATAGGGGAGTTAGGGAAGCCCATAGGAAGAACAACAGTATCAACCAACCAGTCCTTCTAGAGCTCCTAGGGACTAAGCCATCAAACAAGGAGGACACATGGCTCCAGCTGCATATATAGCAGAGGATGGCCTTGTCAGGCATCAACAGGAGGAGAGGTCCTTGGTCCTATGAAGGCTTGATAGATGCCCTAGAGCAGGGGAATCAAGGGTGGGGAGGTAGAAGTGGGTGGGTGGGTTGGTGGGTGGAGGAACACCCTCATAGAAGCAGGGGGAGGAAGGATGGGATAGGGGGTTTCTAGGAGAAGGGGAAACCGGGAAAGGGGATAACATTTGAAATGAGAATAAAGAAAATATTCAATAAAAAGAAAATAAAAAGAAAAGAAAAAAAGAAAAGGAAAAAAAAAGAGAAAGAATCTAAGGAAACAATGTGCAATTCAATGGATTAAGTAGTTATTTAGTTGGTCTATAACTCTTAAACATGAGCTGGCATCCAACCAGTCAAACCCAAGGACCCAAGGGTGGTAATGGGAAAAATGTACACTTTGGAGTCAGCTGTACTCCAGCTCAAATCTCAATTCTGATTTTCAATAGTTTCTGACCTGTTTTAAAAGTCTTATTAAACTTGATAGATAATGTCCTTGGTTGAGGACAATTGACTGCAAGGTACAGTAGCCTCTTCAAGCAGAATAAACACAGTGGGCTTGCTGTAAGGAACACAAGAGCCAAGAATTGTGGAGAAGGACAGACTGCAGACAGCTTTCCATTTCTGCAAGTGTTCTATAGCACCTTAATTCTGATTCCTGTACAAAAAATAGTATTTTCTGAAGGGTTGCAAAACTAACTAACTAACTAACTAACTAACTAACTAACTAACTAACTAACAAAAACATCTTGTAAGACTTAAAACTGTTTAAATGGTAATACTCCCTAGTTGACCTAGAATCCCAACCCACTCTCTCAAAATTCTGTTTAGGGGACAGAAATCAACAAGTGGATCCTAGAATTCATACAAATATCCCAGAGTCCCAGGATAACCAGTGCAACCCTGAAAAAGAGAATGTTAAGGTATTCTCTCATTGATTGCACAGTTTCCTATAAAGTTATAAGGACCAAGCTGGAGTGGATCTGGCATGGAGACAGACATTAAAAATGTGCATATACATGTGGTCTAATTCTTTATCGAGCTGCCAAATGTTGGCTAGAGAAAGAAGTCTTTAAAGGGAGCCTCTCACACCTGGGATAGCACCATGCAAAGCAATGGAACTAGACTCCTATGCCACGCCACATGCAAAGGTTAACTCATGGATAAGAGTCCTAGATCAGAAAGTAAAAGCTCTAAAACTCAGGTCAAGTGGTCCATGTTTTCATGAGCTCAGATTAGAGGGTGCTTCTTCTCCACAGCTTTTCTCCATTCTCCTCCACTCCCTTGTTTCTTTGAGTTATTGAATAGCCAAGGATGGCGTTGAACTTTTAACTACAACACCAAAAGTGCAGGCATCAAAGGAAATAATAGATATATGTTGGCAACACCAGGGCTAAAAGTATTTGTGGGTTGTTTTGTGTTCCTGTAGACTGAACTCAAGTTTCCATGCTTACTGAGCATATGCACTACCTGCGTCACACTCCCTTTCAACTACACCAACAGACAGTATGGAGCAAATGAAAAGATAACCCACAGTACATGGGGAGATTATTTGCAAATAATTTAGCTGATAAGGCCTGATATCCAGAATATATCAAGAGTTGCTGTGACTACACATGATAAAAGGAACTGGAGAGACAACCCAATTAAAAATTTGGCAAAGGACAGGAATAAGATAATAATAATAATAATGATAATAATTTCTCCAAAGATGTGGAAACTTCCAATAAGTATTTAAAAAGATGCCTAGTGTCATAGGAATCAGGATAAGGGAAAATCAAAGCCATAGAGAAACATCACCTAGGCCAGGAAAGCTACAACCAGGGTGGTCCTAAGTGGCTGTGGAAGATGGAGAGATGAGAACTCTTACATACGACTAATGGAATGTGAGATAGGATGTGTTTTAGCTTAGTCTGGCACAGACTGTGTGTTCTCATGGTGTGAAGTGTCCTATGAAGCCAACTCTATAAATAAAGTAGGTCAGTGGTTATCTGGGGACAAGAGGTACTGCGAGAAAGGAGAGTGACTGCTCATGAATATGAGGTTTATTTGGGGATGAGGAAAATGTTCTGATTTATTGTGGTGACAGTTGTACAACTCTATGAATATGGTCAAGCCCTTTTGTCATACATTTTAATTGAATGTATCATGATGGTTGAAGAGTATCTCAATACAACTTTTTTTTTAAACATTTATATCTTCTGACTTATGACTGCATAGGGTAGGGCTTTTCATGCTGTGAATGGTTAGTGCTAGTTTTTGACTTGACTGGCTCTAGAATTACCTGGGAGATCACTCTGTGGGGGATTATCTTGATTAATTGATGTAGAAAGATAGGACCACCAACTACCAAAAGTACCTACCTGGATTCTCTTTTATCATGTGGTTTTACTTCTTATAAGATAGAAAGAGCCATGCTTGTACATAGCACCTGTTGCAGTTCCTCAAGGCACAGTCATCCAGGAGAGCAGCGGGACACAGCTTGTGTTACTCAAATTGAGGATTGATTTTGACATGTCTGTATGTCTTGGGATCTTAAGAATTCTCCCAGGCTTATGGACTTGACAACATGTTAAACTCATTTTTTTTTTTCTCTCTCTCTTAGCATCTTCTAGGCCAGGGAAAGCTTCCTCCTCCAGAGAACTGTGAAATGACAGTGATGAACTGGAAGCCATGGAGTGACTCACTGTGATTTCGAGCCTCTTGGGTGGGCTTGATGCCCGTGGACAGCTGAAGCCTATAGGGTGGGGTTTCTCCCCACTATAACCTTGTGTTGGAACACAAAATGCCTCTCTTAAAACAGTGAAATATCTATGTGCGCAAAAGCCTAGCAAATGACAAGACAGTCTATGGGAAATGCTGTGTAAATTCTGTAAAGCCTCAGCTTTGAACTTCTGATAGAAAGTGCAACTATTTAATTCATGTCATTGAATTTGACTTTGATAAATAAGATTAAAGTTAACCAGATAGTGTGCAGTTCTGCTCTGCTCCACTGATGACCGAAGACAGATTATGGCACCAATGGCTCTGACAAAACCATATATGGAGAAATCTGTATCCCACATGTTTTTTTTTAAATTTATTTACATTTCAAGTGTTATCCCATTACCCAGTTTCCCCCCTCCCAGGAAATCCCCTATCCCATCCCCTGCCCCTGCTTCCACCCACCCACCCACTTCTGCTTCCCCGCCCTCAATTCCCCTACACTTGGGCATCTATAGAGCCTTCATAGGACCAAGGACCTCTCCTTCCATTGATGCCTGGCAAGGCCATCCTCTGCTACATAAGCAGCTGGGGCCACATGTAATTCTTGGTTACATGCTGTATAACTTATCACAGTATAAAATCTACTTAGTAGCTTTAAGTGTCATATGTCAAATTATACCAAACATTTACAGCAGCCAAATAATTAAGGGGCTACTGCAGCAGTTTTTATATTCATGTCTTCTTTTTAAGATTGTATTTTATTATTTTCACTTAGGTGTATGTGCATGTGTCCTCAGAGGAAGGTGTCAGATCTTGAGCTAAAGTAACAGGTGGTTGTGAGCTGCGAGACATGGGTGCCTAGAATTGAGCTGTAGTTCTTCATGAGGATAGCGAGCATCCTTAACTGCTGAGCTATCTCTCCAGCCCCATCATGGCTCATTCCTAATGGCTACTTTAAGACCCCAAACCACTTAATACAATAGACATGAGAAAGTGGAAAGAGGACTGGATTTGAGTGGACTTGTATCAATCTTCCCATTATTAGCACAAATACTGTGTCCTTTGGATATATCACTACCCTTTAAACAGCTAACAGACCAGTTCCATGAACTTCTAAATCATCAAAAGGAATGATAGAGAATAGATCTCACACACACACACACACACACACACACACACACACACACACACACACACAATGGCTGACACAAATAAGAAGACTGTTAAACAATAGCAATGTGGGTCTGAATTCACCATTGGGAGATAGATGTTTGCTTATTCTTAGCGCCCAGATCACATCGCTGTGTCCACACCAACTTTTCTAGCTCTCTCCATGACTTTGACAATGTAATGGTGATAGGGCTTTGAGTTTCTTTTATCTCTTCAGACCTTAGTGGCAGCAATCATCTCATAGTTCAAGTGCATTACCAGGAGACTGTAAGTAGGGGACAATTTCATTGTGACATACATAAGATCTACCTTTCAATGTAAGAATTTTCTGTGGTTAGAAGCTAGTGAGAAGTCATTGTCACCCATGTGATCCTCCATCCTGGGGTCAGGGGAAGTATGTGGGTCCACCATTGGGTATGGCTGTTGGGTGCTGGGCTTTGTGGCAAGACACCAATCAGGGGTTTGCAAAATGCAGTGTGAGATGTAGGAAGCCAAAGCCAGTATTACCTGACTCCTGGGAATCTAGTTGCCACTAGAAAGCCACACAGAGAGAAGTCAGAAACTAAGTATTGGGGGTCCACAGGGCTTCGGGCTGCAATGAGGCCAGGACCATTGGGGACTCTCAGGCTGAGGACAGCATCTAGCCCTGGGCTGGGTCTGGAAGCTTCAGTTTAGCTCATCTGTGAAGGTAGCAGCAGTTGTATGGAAGTGCAGAGAGGCCTTCTATGTGAGACTTAGGCAATGTGGCTCTGTAGGCAAAGACCTTCTCCACATTCCCCAACAGCAGTTTGGAGGAAAAGACAGTCCTTGGTTCCAAACTGTTTATTGGTTGTTCATCATGGAAAATGAATACATACCAACTTCTCAGTGTGGATCAGAGATTAAACACCCTTTGCAGGGAGGAATGTCTGGGAAAGGAAACTTATAGCTAAACCCTCAGGGCCTCTAGGGATCTCATTAGCAAGGAGAACTCTGTTCTGGGCTACATTACTGACATGGGGAGTATGACACACACATGTTCCAGGCCAGGAATATGGTAGGATTAGGGAGGCACCTACCATCTTAGTTGTGTGTATCCAAGTTTCCAGGGTCTCAGACCCACTCTACCGTACCAAGTTTCCTGGCATGGCCCATTGTCACAAGGGGGTAAGCTCTTCTGCAGTCAGATCCCTGCAAGAAAACTAGGCACTTTGACCCTGATTTGGGCCTTTCTGTAGTTATCTAGTTCTGCTTTCAGTATTTCATTATCTAAGAATTGAAGTGGAAGTTTCTGGATCGAAGTGTTTGAGAACACTTATTAAAAGTAGGTTTAAAAAAATCTAAGCCTACAGGTGGTGCCCAATGTGGCTTAGGCATAACGGGTAATTCTTCTTTGAATGTGGTAGAGGAAAGGTCAGATTATTAGGGTTTAGCAATGTTCTTTATGGAGGATGGCAAAATAGCAGCTATGGCCCTGGGTGGTCTTCTACCTTGTTCCTGGAAGGTTTTCTTTCCTTTCCTTTTTCTTTTTTCTTTTTTTCTTTTGGTTTTGTTTCATGATTTTCATGTATATTCTTTTGAAAAAGATTAGGGGGAAAGCTGAAAATTGTCTTATGTTAGAGAAGATTGCAGAGTTGGTTAAGCATGTAGAGAGTTTGTGAATAGGTGGAAAAGCACTTGGGGAGCAGAAAGAGCCAGAGGGAAGAGAGAAACAGGGTTCAGGCTTGGTGTCTGAGAATGGGAATGTATCACACAATTAAATAGGGAAGCAACGTAGTCTAGAAGGTAAACTACTGGCTTGCCCTGCTCCATGCACTTTCACTACTGGGTGACCAGTGCACCTCCATGAAACTAGGGGCCTGGAGGAACAGGAAATTGTACAGATGCAACTGGATAGTGATCAGTCGAGTGCACTACCAGAGGATTTGTTTGGGTCTACACAGGTACTTTCACCCTTCTCAGTCTTTGTGCAGAGTATAATGATAGTCCTGCCTATAATGAGCTGACCCGGGATCCAATAGGAATGCTAGATCTAAAGCATCTTAAAGAGGCTATAATATTGTATGGCTAGCACTCTCCATTTGTTAAAGAAATGTTAAATACTTGGGATACGAAGAATAGGGTTATTCCCCAAGATTGGAAGGGATTGATGTCAGCTGTTCTAGAAGCTGGACAACCATTACAATGGTTATCATGGTGGAGGCATGGAGCCACAAAAATAGAACAACAGAACATAGTGGGCAGGGTGGGGGGATGTTACTAAAGAACAACTTCTTGGTGAAGGGCATTATGCTGATTTACAAGAATAAATCTGATCTGATGATGGCAAAGTTGAACAATGTTATGCTGGGCCTTTAAGAACCTGGGATAGGATTGAGGAGCCAGGAGAAAAATCTACCTCGTTCATGAAGGTAATACAGGGACCTGGAGAAGCATTCAGTGACTTCATACACAGATTGGTTCAGGTATAAATAGAGCCATATCAGACTCTGAAATCAGATAGTCATTGATAGAAATTGGCCTTTGAAAACTTGAATATTGAATGTATGAGAGCAATCAGACCACTGAGAGCACAAGAAGCCCCAATACATTAATGGATAAGGGAAATTAATTAGAAATAGAATCGAATCATCAGAATTTTGAAAGAAAATAGTTAACATTTTTAAAAAAAAATCTTGAAGCCTGTCTTAGTCAGGGTTTCTATTCCTGGACAAAACATCATGACCAAGAAGCAGTTGGGGAGGAAAGGGTTTATTCAGCTTACACTTCCACATTGCTGTTCATCACCAAGGGAAGTCAGGACTGGAACTCAAGCAGGTCAGGAGGCAGGAGCTGATGCAGAGCCATGGAGGGATGTTACTTACTGGCTTGCTTCCCCTGGGTTGCTCAGCTTGCTTTCTTATAGAACCCCAAACTACCATTCCAGAGATGGTACCACCCACAAGGGGCCCTCCCCACTTGATCACTAATTGAGAAAATGCCTCACAGCTGGATCTCATGGAGGCATTTCCCCAACTGAGGCTCCCTTCTCTGTGATAATTCCAGCCTGTGTCAAGTTGACACACAAAACCAGCCAGTACAAAGCCCAAGGAGAAGGAAGATTAAAGTATAGATGCTGCAGTGCTTCTTAGAAGGTGGAACAAAATACACACAGGAGGAAATATGGAGACAAAATGTGGCACAGAAACTGAAGGAAAAGTTGTTCAGAGACGGGGATCCATCCCATATACAGCCACCAAACCAGGACGTTATTGTGGATGCTGGGAAGTGCTTGTAGACAGGAGCCTGATATGGCTGTCTCCTGAGAGGCTCTGCCAGAGCCTGACAAATACAGAGGCAGATGCTTGCAGCCAACCACAGACTGAGCATGGGGGTCCCCGATCGAAAAGTTGGAGAAGGGACTAAAGGAGCTGAGGGGGTTTGTAGCCCCATGGAGGGAGCAACAGTGTCAAATGGCCAGCCCCCCCCCCCGAGTCCCCTGGAATTAGACCACCAACCAAACAATACACATGGAGGGATCCATGGTGCTGGCTGCATATGTGGCAGAGAATGGCCTTGTTGGACATCAGTGGGTGAGAGGCCCCTGGGCCTGAGGGTGTTCGATGCCCCAGTGTAGGGGAATGCCAGGGTGGGAAGACAGGAGTATGTGGGTGGGTGGGGAAGCACCCTTGTAGAGGCAGGGGGAGGGGAGATGGGATAGGGGGGTTTCTGAAGGGGAGACTTGGAAAGGGGAAGACATTTGAAATGTAAATAAAGAAAATATCCAATTAAAAAAAAGGATGTTCCAAAATAAAAATCTAGCCTGGTCTAGAGAGATGGCTCAGTGGTTCAGAGCACTGGCTGTTCTTCCAGAGGTCCTGAGTTCAATTCCAGCAACTATGTGGTGGCTCCCAACCATCTGTAATGGGATCTGACACCCTCCTCTGATGTGTCTGAAGATAGCTACAGTGTATTCCTATATATAAAATAAATAAATAATTTCTAAAACAACAATAACAGCAACAACAACAAAAAACAACCAACAAAACAAAAAAGCAAGCAAGCAGCCAACCAACCAAACAAAAATCCCCCAAATCACAGCCACTTAAAAAAAAATTCTAAGCCTACAAGAATTTTCATTCTTTTTCTCAAACCACATCAGTATTTTCTTAGAATCACCTTGCCCCAAAGATTTGACTTTGCTTCAAGACTAGTTTAGAACAGTCCTCAGCTTCTTGGTAAATTTCTTCTTTTCTGGAACCTATAATGTCTATTCTTTCTCTGTTTCTTCTCTGTAGCTCAGACTATAGCCTAGTACCCATGGTGATGTGCCTGCCTGAACCACTGGAGTAATGGGATTACAAGCATGAGTCACCATGCCTGGCCCCTCCTTCCTTTACGTCTTGCTTTCTGTCTCTAAGGAAAATAGATCGCTTGATTTTTAAGTCGTTACCAAAGTGGGAAATCGGCCTGTTAAAGTGTTATCGGTGCTCTTCATGTTTACAGGCACACAGTGATTCAGATATGGAATCAAGCTAGGTGAACATTAACAGATGATGGGATTTACTCAGGATGGGTATATATAAACAAGGGCATACTGCTTGACTACAGGAAAGAAGTACCACGGAAGACATCGTGTTTAACAAAATAAGGCAGACTCAGTAAGAAGTACTTCGTGTTCTCAAATGTATGTGAAAGCTAAAAACAGCCAAACAAAACCAAGCCCCCCCCCAAAAAAAAAACCAACCCCCAAAACAAAACAACAAAACAATTGAACTCAGTTAAGATCAGAATAACGATGATTAGAACCTTGAGGGATCTGGGGGAGGAGGAAGACCGGAGAGGTTGCTCTAGAGTGTGAAAGCCCAGTTAGACTAAAGAGGAAACTCTGGTGCTTTTAATACAGTGAAGTGATTGCAGCAAATAAAATGCTTATTTCAAACACCCAGAAGAATTATAAACTGTAAAGAAATGAGAAATACTTATCCTGATTTAATCACTACACATCGTGTGTGTGTGTGTGTGTGTGTGTGTGTGTGATTACAACGAACAGCATAAATCCATACAATTAAAGAGCAAAGGATAAAGTGAAAAAAAAAATGCTTTCCATTTCTATGTCTTCACTTCTTCACAGCCCACCGCAATCCTGTCTTGGGAAAGGGCTACCAGTCAATGGAATTCTTCCTCTCATTCTTTCTTTAACCTTTAAATAGATCTAATCCTTGGCAACTCATATGACTTCAGATGTGCTCAGGTCATTCAGGGTGGTGGTATGGCTGTAGAATATCTTTTGATAATTCACACATCTCCAACTATGGCTTTTATGACATTTGCCTTGGTTTTCTTTCTCTAGTCTATGTTCCTCTAGTCTACATTTGGATAATACTCCCTTGAGGGCTTTTCTTTCATTTAATCATTCTTTGATTTCTTTATTGATTCCTTCTATAAAGATTCGAGTGCCTACTTACTGTGCACCAGATACTGTTAGGTACAGAGGTATAAAAACACAATGAAGCTTTTGTCTTCATAGACCTTAATTTTTTTTTTTTTCTGTATAGCACTGGGCATTGAACTTGGATCTCACACATGCTCACAGGCTAGGCAGGGGCATCACTGCTTTCTCTCTCCAGCCCTTTTAAGTTTTTATTGAAGACAGGCTCTATCCAGGAAGGGTTTGAACTTGTGATGCCCCTGCTTCAGTCTCCTGAGTAGCTAGCTGGGTTCACAGCCCAGTGCCACCAGGTCTGGCTTACAGATCTTAATTTTTACCTGAGGTGTGGCAACCCTTTCCTCCAGAAAGTCACTTCCTAATTTTGGAATCTATGAATATGGTTAAGCTACACCAAGAAGAAGGGTTAATGCTGCAGATGGAATGAAAGGTGCTAATCAGCCCTTAGGAAGAAATGCAGAGCAAAAACATCTTCCGCCACCCTGTGGTGTCAAATACTAGCACTGCACACAAGTACAGTACACATGGAGGGAAAGCATCAAAGTATGGCAAGATTGGAGAACTAGAGTGAATCTATTGTATAGAGACTTCTACCTGGAAAGGTCCAGGGGATATATCCTTCACTTCTCTGAAAACAGAATTTGTGACAAGGCCTTGAATGCTCAATTAGAGCTACTTGGTGTACAACTGTAGTATCAAGCCATTTCCGTCATAACAGTGTACCATGTTACTCTTAGTAGAATACATACTTACTCTATATAGATTTTCCTTTTCCTGTCCACAGTGCTTCCGCCAAGACTACCATCTGTGGATTTGTAGAAGGCCGTAGGTACTGTCAGGGTGTTTCACATAAACATAATTTCTGACTAAGGAAGGCATCAGGGGGCCAGCTGATGGAATTCATCTGTCTTGTCATAGGCCTGATCATGCCAAAGAATCTGTCTTAATAATGGTAGAATGACATATTCCAAGTCCAGTATGTGGTACTGTTTCTCCTGCAGACAAGGTTCCTGGGTCCAGTCACCAAGGCTGAAACTGGCACTTCCTTCTCGTATAGTGTTCCCTGGTGATCTACAAACAAAACTTTACTTCCTACCCCCAGAATGAAGCTCTGCTGGTCTAGAAGTCTTGATTCCAAAGGGAAGGGTGATCTCTCTGGGAGGATAGCCAATGGACCACAATGTTGAGTTGGTTGTCGGGAGGGTATTCATGCCTCTGAACTCATACCCAAGGAATGAGTTAACTGTCCTGTATGTTGTTACTACTGTGACCAATCCTACATGTTCTGAAATTGTAGATCAGGAGAGATATCAGAGATAACACCAGAGAACCAGTGCCCTCCTTAACTTTAACAGTAAATTAAGTAAATCAGAATTACTGCTTGTAGATTGATAGTTGTGTCAAATTGTTAGATTTGTAGTTCCCACCATATGTAATATTGTCAGAAAGATAGGCGCATGGAGTGTATGCCATGCTCTCTGCTGGTTTGTTTCTGTCAGTGTCACACAAGCTAGAGTCACCCGAGAAGAGGGAATCTCAGAGGAAAGATTGCCTCCACCAGATTGGCCTGTGGGCATGTCTTCGGAGTGTTTTTCTTGATTAATGATTGGTGTGGGAAGGTCCAATCTCCTGTGAGTAGAGCCATCCCTGAGCCAGTGGTCCTGGGTTGTATAAGAAAGCAGGCTAATCAAGCAAGCACCCCATCTATGACCTGATTCTGTTCCTTACTGATGTCTGCCTTGGCTTCCCTGTAACCTAGAAGCCAAATAAACCCTTTCCTCTCCATGTTGCTTTTGGTCAGAATGTTGTACGCTGCATTAAGGTGCTCCGAGACCCTCAGCAGCTTTCTCCTTTGCAGACAGAACATGAAGTTTGCAAGGTATATTAACGCTGAGGATAAGTGGGATTATGCAAAGTGCCTCACACCTCCAGGAGCCCCCCACAGATGTTCCTTCCTCCTACACAGTGCCTTTCCTCACAGAATTGTCTCATACTCTGGTGAATCACTGCTATATGGGATTTTAAAGCCGGGAAGAAATAGGTCTCAATTTTCATTGCCATGACGACAGACTCAGCAAAGTGAAAAATTTCCTCCTGAAACAGTGAGCGACTGTTAACAAAGTGGCACCTTTTTAATTGGTGGCAAGTATGTGATTTCTTTCCTACTCCCCCCCCCCCAATCCTGTTTGTTTATTCTGCGAGGATAGAAGGAGGAGTGTTGATTTATCCTTGCTGTGGATGGTAACTTGACCTTTTATACATCTACCTTACTGCCATCAGAAGATTGTCCAAGAGAGCTGGAATTTTATTACCTGATATTGGGCAATGTCATCATCAGTATCCCTGTCCTCCAGATACCTTAAAGCCATAGCTATATTTTGCTCACTGAAAACAACCTCAGTGAGTTACAGTAGCCATCAGGCCTTTCCTAGTCTAAATAGGTCCATTTCCAAAGGAATTTCATAAATGAAAATTCACAATTGTGTGTGGAAAATATTTTGAAATGCCAGAAGTTGATTCAACTAACGTCTAAGGAAATATATAACACACCTTCATAGTTTTGTGGTCTTGATTACCAATGTGACTTCCTAAAACTGAAACCTGTGGCTCTTAGAACAGACAGCAAAAACAGTTATTCACTGTCACTAGGAAATGCTGTCCTTGGGGGCTGGTGAGATGGCTCAGTGGGTAAGAGCACCTGACTGCTCTTCTAAAGGTCCGGAGTTCAAATCCCAGCAACCACATGGTGGCTCATAACCATCTGTAACAAGATCTGACTTCCTCTTCTGAAGTGTCTGAAGACAGCTACAGTGTACTTACATATAATAAATAAATAAATCTTAAAAAAAAAAAAAGAAATGCTGTCCTTGCATGCTTTACTGAAGAGGGACTCTAAATCTTGGTTTCTTTTTTTTTTTTTAAGATCAAGAAATCAACCTTGTATCACATTGCTGTGTGGCAAGTCATTGAAAACTAACGTTTTTACTTAAAAATTATTTTCAAAAGTTACTTTGAAAGCCTGAATTCTCAAAAGTGGTTTGGTAGCATCAGTGAAGAAATTACATATTGACTCTTTCTTATTAGAAGGAACAAGAGGTGCAGAAACATGTTGTCACTGATATTAAAAGTTCCTTCTTCATTTCAGACAGGAAGTTGGGCTGCTTGTGTGTGTTGGGAGTATGAAATGATAGATTTTTTTTCACTTTTGATAGGGTACTTAGAGCAGAATATAATTTTTTGGCTTGGTCTACTATTTAGAGGAATTCATTTTATTATATTTTCAAGCTTTTAAAATTAAGTTTACATGTCCATGGGAATGTTCACAAGGAGGAGGTATTTTGTTCTGTTGGAGGTGACCATGAGATTTAAGATCATTATGAATGTGGATTAATTAGATAGTATATTCCTGGGGTTGGCATAGAAAAACTGGTAAAGGAGAGCAGAATAGAGGAGAAAACCTCATGTGTTCAGCCATACTAATTATAGCAAAAAATGTAGTTGGTAAGGAGAAGCCAGCTGAATAAAAGGCATTGGATAAACCAGTTGTCCCTACCTTATGCCTTATACAAAAATTCAACCTATATGGACTGAAGATGAACATTTAAAAAATGGGAGATGGGGCTCAGTGGCTAAGAGCGCTGTCTGCTTTTCCAGAGGTCCTGAGTTCAACTCCTAGCAACCACACGATGGATCTTAATTATCTATAATGTGATCTGATGCCCTCTTCTGGCATGCAGGTGTACATGCAGATAGAGCACTGATATACATAAAATAAATAAATAAGGAAAAGAAAAATAGATGATTTTAAAAAATATAGGTGACTGTATTTATGATTTTGTAGTCCTTGTCCTGTGGTCTCTTCATTCTCATATTCAGGGTTTATGGTGGTTTGAACAAAAATGGCTCCTATAGGCCCATAGGGAGTGGCACTATTAGGAGGTGTGGCCTTGTTGGAGTGGGTGTGGCCTTGTTGGAGAAAGTGTGTCACTGTGAGGGTGAGCTTTGAGGTTTCAGATGCTCGAGCTAGGGCTAGTGCGGCATTCACTTCTGCTGCCTGCAGATAAAGATGCTGAGTTCTCAGTTCCCTCCCCAGTACCATGTCTGCCTGCATGCCACCATGCTTCCTACCATTACCATAACAGACTAAACCTGTGAACTGTAAGCCATCCCCAGTTAACTATTTTCCTTTGTAAGGTATGCCATGGTCATGGTGTCTCTCCACAGCAGTGAAAACCCTGACTAAGCCAGGGTTCCTTAGCTCAGCAGCCATCTCATCACACACACACACACACACACACACACACACACACACACCGCCCCAGCCCAGTCAGACTTGACAGCTCTAACCATATGTGGTATGTGCAGCATTGCGAGACTGGATGTTGGCTTCACCAGTTAGACATTTGCCAGCCTTTACTTTCCCAACATCCATTTCTAAGATACAACAGTTTCAACTTGAACTCTCCAGGGGGAAAGTGGGGAACCTCAGGTTTACCTTCTTGCCTTCTTCCTAGTTACCTCCCAGTTCTACTTTTGGAAACTGTTCCCTTCTCCCCACCAGAGTTAGAACCCCTGTAAGTACTACCCTCTGACTCTTGTGAGGGTGACTTCAAATGTATTTCAATTGTGTGTCTCTACCCAGCAACTTGACATTTGGAAAGAACCCATTGGAACTTAACAGTACTACAAATAATAACAAAAGAACAACTTTCTCTTCTTTAAATAGCAAGATGAGAAAAATGTATGGTCGCCTATTTGTACAAGAATTGTGATTACAGGAAACTCTTTCTAGACTTTCTCTTTGATTATGTCAAATTACTGTGCCACAGGCCTGCTTGAGACCAGACCTGCCTTCTTCATAATATTTGTCTTTGTAGGATTTATTTGATAATGCTCTACCTTTTTGACTCAACCGAAAAGTCTTAGAGGACAAAGATCATTGCTTTTGAGGTTTAATGTATCACTATGGTAGTTTGAATTAAAAAATGTCCCTTACAGGTTCAGGAGTTCAAGCACTTGGTCCCTTGTTGGTGGAGCTATTTGAGGGAGGTTATGGAATCTTCCTGAGGTAAAGCCTTGCTGGAGGAAGTATGTCATAGGGAGTAGACCTTGAGAGCTTATAGACTCAGCCCACTTCTTTTTTTATTTATTTATTTATTATTATTTTCTTTATTTACATTTCAAATGCTATCCCGAAAGTTTCCCATACCCC
>NC_034601.1:33839332-33863311 GCF_900095145.1 Mus pahari
AAAGAAATGTTTTCATTTTAATCCAAGGTATGGGATGTGGGGCCGCTTCAGACTGTCCACAGCAGCTGACTATGATTTGCCTCATGCTCTAGCACTTGATTTTGCCAGCTGCAGAGAGTTTCTGAGACTTTGGTGACATTTGGAATTCTGAGACTTTTTCAGAGGTTATGTAAACGCTAGGGTCTGGAGCAGTATGCGGCATTGTTGGTTGTTGTTGGTTGTTGTTGGTTGCTGTTTGTTAAGTAGTCATGTGCAAAGAAGAAACAATAACAAGAATGAATTAAGATATCCTGATGGTGAAGATCAAACTTGCCCCAAGGAACTCAATACACCTAATCAGCAGGAGGTGGTCTAACAATAATATCATCCCCTTTCTGACCCCTGACTTTATTAAGGGATCTCTTTTCTTTCCTCTCTTTCCTCTTTTCTTTCTTATCTAGTGTTAGGGGGTTGAAAGGGTAGAAGAAAAAAGGTAGAGAAATGTGGAAGGAAAAAGAACCCACAGAGTAGCAGAAGACAAACTACATTCTGTAAGTTGCTTATGATGGTGGTGTTCCATCACAGCAACAGAAAAGATACCAAGTTGATAATGTCTCAACAAACACGGCTGTATTACACAGCATCATCAGTGAAGATTGGTATATAACGATGTGCCCAATATCTCTGATGCCGTTTCTTCTCTTATCGAGTAGCATGCAGAAATTTTACTTTCTAAAGGAGCATGCGGCCAAATGAATACGTTGTAAGTTTAAATGTCAAGCAGAGCATCTTGGGAAGTGAGAATAGATCCATGTATCTCTTGGGCACAGTGGTACAGTGGGTACAGTTCATGTTCTCTTCCTGGCATCACCAAAGTTTTACTGGTAAAACCAAGCAATACAGGGCCGAGAACCTCTGAAACTGTAAGCCAGCCCCAATTCAATATTCTTCTTGAGTTCTTTATATATTTTGTATATTAGTCTTCTGTTGAATGTAGGGTTAGTGAAGATCTTTTCCCGCTCTGTAGGTTACTCTTCTATCCTATTGACAGTGTCCTTAGCCTTGCAAAAGCTTTTCAATTTCATGAGGTCTCATATATTAATTGTTACTCTTAGTGGCTGAGCTATTGGTGTTCTGTTCAGGAATTTGTCTCCTGTGCGTGTTCAAGGCAGTTCCTCACTTTCTTTTCTATTAGATTCAGTGTGTCTGGCTTTATGTTGAGGTCTTTGATCCCCATGGACTTGAGCTTTGTGCAAGGGGATAGAGATGGGTCTATTTGCATTCTTCTACATGCAGGCGTTCAGTTAGACAAGCATCATGTGTTGAAGGTGCTTTCCTTTTTCCATTTTATGGTTTTGGTTTCTTTGTCAAATATCAAGTGTCCATAGGTGTCTGTTTTTAGGCCAATACCATGTCGTCTTTTATGACCATCGCTCTGTAGTATAGCTTGAAATCAGGGATGGTGATACCTCCACACGTTCTTTGATTTTACAGGATTGTTTTATCTATCCTGTTTTTTAAAATTTTCCATATGAAGTTGAGAATTGCTCTTTCAAGGTATTTTGTAAAGAATTTTGTTGAAATTTTGATGGGGATTTCATAGAATCTGTAGATTGTTTTTGGTAAGATGGTCATTTTTACTATGTTACTCCTAACAATCCATAAGGATGGGAGAGCTTCCCATTTTTTGATATCTTCCTCAATGTCTTCCTTCAAAGACTTGAAGTTCTTCTCGTGCATGTCTTTCATTTGCTTGGTTAGAGTTACACAAGACATTTTATATTATTTGTGGCTACTGTAAAGGGTATTGTTTTCCTAGTTTCTTTCTCAGCCAGTTTATCATTTGTATTAAAGAGGGCTACTGATTTTTTTTTTAAGTTAATGTTATATCCACCCACTTTCCTGAAGGTATTTATCAGCTGTAGTTCTCTGGTAGAATCTTGAGGTGGTTGGGGCTGGGGATGGGGGGAGTCAACTTCCAACCTCTGTAACCGTGCATTTTGCATGGTGATATTCTTGCTTCCACTTACACCACCAAAGGAATTTTCTGTATTTGTTCAGTTGACGAAAGACTGCCCAAGATCTGTGAAAATCCAGGGATGAGTCAGCACAGGTAAGGATTGACGGTGAGGTAATTTTAAGAGTGCTAGTGTCTTGAAGTCTACTGAAGATAAATGTGGAGGTTTTTCTCAGTGTGTTCTACGGAGATGCTTGATCCCCAGTACTAAACAAATTGAGTTATATCTTCAAAATAAGATCCAGTGAAAAGTTTGAGGTGGCAATAGCAAGTCTACAAAATGGATACTTTATGCTCACGGTGGCTGATAATGATAATAAAATCAGCTATCAGCACTTGCTTTCCAGGATGATTACCTGCCTGGCTCTATAATGGACATTTTCACACACATTAGTGCACTGAATTCTAATAACATCCTGTGAGGTAGGAATTGTATTCCATTTTTGTAAATGTGGTAGTTGAGGCATAGAGAGGTAAATTGACTTCCCCAAAGGTATTATACTATATAGCCGAGTTGACATTGAGCAAACCAGTTATAACTCAGAAGTTCAGACACCAAAGCTCTGTCTTGTATACACTTTATGTGATTCTAATATTAAGAAAGATACATTATTGAAATGTTCCAAGATCTCTAGGGCAAAAAGAGAACTATTCTTGGAATTCTGATATGTGATTTAAAATAGCCAATACTACAAAAAAAAAAAAATGATAAAAGCTTTTAGCCGAGTCACCTTTGAGAACCATATACACAAATGAATAAAATCTAGGTAGATATAAGTTTCTTTGCCTAGATTCTTCTGAAGCTATAGCCTGAGCCAAGGCTTAGGTATAATTACTTTGAGAAGAATTTCTAGGAGAATGGGAGTAACTGATGGAAAAGTTAACAGAGGAAAAGCCAATTAAAGAAACATTTTTGCTGGTTGATTATTGATTGTGCCAGAACCTTCTGAGGAACCTGGGGAAGTATGACTAAGAACTGCTGTTTGGGGGCTGTGAGAGGAAAGGATTCTATGTTAACATTCATTCCATTCAGAAGTAGTTTCATGCATATGGACATCTGTGACTTGTACGTGTGAGTGCCACTAGTTTCCTGTCAGTGTCCCCAGGAACTGTGAACGTGCTCCCGAGGCTCTGGGACAATACCGTGCACCCCCCCCAGCCCCAGATGCTGAGAAGCTGAGGTGGAGAACAGGTTGAGCTCAAGAATGGAAGGTTTACAGGAACAGCACCGGGCAACCCCATGTCCACAGTACCTCTTCATGAGAGAGGTTTGTGGATGCACGGCTGAGATTTTTCAGCTTCTTAATGAGTTTGCCTGTCATGCAATTTTAGACTTCTTCTCACATGCTTCCGTGTTTAATATGTATTGTTCATTCCGTTACAATCTTCAATAGCTGTCTTTGTCACTTTTCTATTGTTGTGCCAAAATACCAGTGACCAAGGTGACTTAACTCAAGAAAACATTTAATTGGGTTTAGAGATTCAAAGGATTAGAGTCCATGCTGGTGGGGCAAAGGCATTGTGGAAAGGAGTATCTGAGAGCTTACATCATGATACACAAATAGTTGGCAGAGAAAGGCACACTGGGGATAGCAGGAATCTTTTGAAACTTCAGATTGTACCCCAAGTGACACATCCCCACCAATAATGCCACTCCTCCTCCTCCTCCTCCTCCTCCCTCCTCCCCCTCCTCCTCCTCCTCTTCTTCTTCTTTAGTAAATTTTTTTCTGTGAATTCAAATTTTATTTTTTAATTGAATTTCTTTACAATGGCATATTTCAATGTGCTAATAGTGTTAATAGATGTCTCATGTAGCCCAGGACTCTATCTTCCATTTACTAGTTACAAATCAGGGCACTACTCATGTACACTCTACAAAGAGCTTTGAGGTCCTTCCCCTGACATTCATTGAGATCTCACATTGACATATAAGAACAGCTTGTCTCAGAGGTCTCTTAAGTAGGCCATACCTTCTAATCCTCCCCAAAGAGTTCCACCAACTGGGGACCGGGTATCTCACAGGTGAGCCTATGGGAGCTGTTCTCATGTGAGCTACCACAGTAGGCAAATAAATGCCCTCAATGCCTGAGCAAAGAAGAAACACCTGAGCAGAAAGAGCTTCTTCCCTGGGCCAAGGCAAGCAAGATGTGTCCAGGTTACAGCTGTAGGAAGCTGGACTAAGCTCACAGAAGACAGTCCCAAGATCAGCAGTGTGCACAGACAGGAGAATTCTTGTACCCTAGCACACTCCTTCAGGAGCACGTGATGTTAATGTGTGGACTTCAATGACAATAATTATTACATGCATATGATATTTTTCTAAAAATTATATTAAGGCCTTGGACCTATGTATTATAATTATAATATCTCTTAGTCTGTCTAATCTTTTCCTCATTGTGTTACCATAGAAACAGAGCATAGCTCACTGTTTTTAATTTAGGTTACAATTGTTACAGGCTATTTTTAATTTTACTATTAAGATCATATAAAACCAAATATTATTTTAGCCTTCATTCTCACTAAATATAAAATTCGGGCTAATTTTTAAGAGGTTGGTCCTTTTTTTTTCACTGTGTCAAGGAAGAGAGGGTCATTAGCTGATATAGAAAAGATAGGTTAAAATTTGAACAAACTTTTAGTATTAAAAGTAGAAATTATCGGCTGCAAGCCATCACATTAATAATCCCGAGGTATTGGACAGAAGAAAGTATTGGCTGCCGTAGACCTGGAGTTATGATGTGGGTGCTGGGAATTGAACCTGCATCCTCTGGAAGATCAGCCAGTTCTCTTATCCACGCAAGTCACCTCTCCAGTCCTCAATCTGCTTCCTTTATCCAGAGCAGCAGTTGCATTAGTCACTTTTCTCATTACTGTAACCAAGTCCTCCATACAAGAATGCTATGGGACATGACTTACGTTTATGTGGTCCATCGTGGCAGCAAAAGCATGGCCACATGAATGTGAAATAGCTGGTCACACTATCCGCAGTCAGAGAGCAAGAGAGAGGCAAATGCTGATGCTCTTCTGGCTTCTCCCCCTTTTTATCCAGGCTGGGACCCCAGCTCAAGGATGGGTGCCACTTATATATAGGCAGGTCTTTCCTCTTTCATTAAGATGGCAAAAACCCTACAGACACGCCCAGATATGTGTTTCCTAGACGATTACAGATATAGTCAAGTTGACAGTGACTATCAAATGTCACAAGGGTGGCATAACCTATCACATAGCATCGCACCAAAGATTTGAATAAGGCTATATAGGTTAAGAGCAAGTCACACAGTTTTCATTGCAAAGAACATAGTAAAAATGCCATAAGTATAAACTGAATTTAAATATGAACCCGGCTTTGTGTTCTGGCTCTGGGCCCCACAGTTATAGATGCCATCAGTCTACAGTACAGTCCGTTAAAATCTTCGATTTCTTTCTCCTGTGTGTTGAGTTCTTGCCCAGATACTATTCATTTACAAAGAATTCCTCTATGATTGTAATCCAGTGCAACTCTTTTTATGTTTCCATTTTTGAAATGTAAGTTAATTGATATCTCTAAAATAGAAAGAAAAGAGAAGCCAAAAATATTTTAATCGTAAAGAGCTTGAAGCCCTTGATAGCCAGAATGGAAATTTGTGACTAACAACAACAGAGACCTGATGGAATGATGATGGCTACCATCAAAGTGGGTCTTCCTTATTCATTAAACATTTCTGGAAATGCTCCCCCCCAATAATGGTTTTACTTACTCTTTGGGAATTTCATATCATACAACCCTGATCACACTTACCTCCCAGTCCTTCTGTGTCTGGACCCCCAGCCCTTGTGACCTTTCCTCTCCATCAAAAAACAAAACAGAACAAAACAAAAGATCAAATTCGTGTTGTCCATACACTTACTGGAGTGTGATCAAAGTCCCAGTGGCCCACCCATCAAAGAAAATTGAGTCCTTTACCACCTGCACCTCTGCCAGAAGCCATCAGCCGTGGAGAGCTACACTTCAGCATCTTTACCACATCTCCTTGATAGCTTCCTTTATAGGCTGTTAATATGGAGGGGAAGGTAACTAGGGTGGGGTTGTCATAGAAACCTTCCATGTCCCTCTTTCTCAATTGGTGTCTGCAGTCATTCACATCACTGCCAAAAGTAGCTCTCCTGCTCTTTACTGTCAGTTTACTGTCAGTTTACTGGAGTTCAGATCATGGGCTTCGTTATCATTTCTGGTGACAGCACAGACCATGAACACAGCCCCCAGCTACAGTAGAACCACGGACACAGATAAGGCCCTCGGAGGCATCCCAGACCACCAATACCATCTTGGACTCAGGTGGCAGGGCAAGCTCCTGGGACACAGTTCACAGAAATCCTTATGGCTTCAGGCTGTAGCATAGACCACAGATGTCTGTATGGTGTTGAGTGGTAGCATGGATCACTGATATCATCATGGCCTTGGGTGGCAGCACACACCACCCAGACCAGGATCGTCCCTGGTAGCAGCACAGCCCACAGACATCAATATGTGGCTTCAGGCCACAGCACAGACTATGGACATTTGGTGTTAGCAAGGGCCACAGATATTAAAACAGACCCCTGCCATAGCAGAACCACAGACCCAGACATGGCTCTCAGCCACAGCAGGGACTGGCCTGGACCCTACCATGGCCTTAGGTGGCAGCACAGGCCACTCAGATCATTCTGTCTCTCAGCAGTAGCGTGGCTCACAGAGTGAATCAACACGGCTTCAGGCTGTAGCACGGAGCATGCACATCCACCTGATTGGCCTTCAGTAGTTCACATGAGCCAGACATTAACACATACCTTGGCTGCTGTAGGACCAGGGACCCAGACATGGCCTTTAGCAAGGACCCAGACACCACCATGGTCTCAGGCAGCAGCACAGCAGATCATTTTATTCTACCCTGGGACTCATGGAATGGTGATGGCTATCTTCAAAGTGGGTCTTCCTTACTTAAACTTTTCTGGAAATGTTCTCACAGACCGACCCACCCAGGGGTGTGCTTCCACTGTGATTGTAAATCCATCAAACTGACAGTGAAGATGAATCATCGTAAGAAGCTAGGTAGTCAAAACGATGCCATGGGAAGTCTTCCACCAAGGATTTCTGGGCACCTCCCAGAACCATCCAAACTACTGGCTTCAGGTAATGGGGACCACGTCCCTTCTGATCAGTCTGTGGAGGAATGCTTTTCTCCTTAGTTTTACATGTCACTGTTTCCATTTTCCCATGCTTTCCCTAATCCTGATGTTTTATTTTTATGTATATGAGTGTTTTGCCTGCATGCATGAATGAATGCATACCACGTGCATGTCTGGTGTCCCTGAGGCCAGAACATGGTTTTGGAACCTCTGAATGGGAGTTATAGAAAGTTGTCAGCTTGCTATGTGGGGCTTGGTATCCCAGCCAGGGCCCTCCACAAGAGCAGTATGTGCTTAAAACCTCAGAGCTACCTCACCATCCCCTCAAGTTAAGTCTCTTGCTCAAGGCTTACATTTCTAGAAGTATGCCTGTCCAATATGGCTAACGTCAGCTTCCCTGGCCACACTTGGGTTCCCATATGTACACAGGTGTTTTCTGGCTCTGCTTTTTACTGCAAGTAAAACTTTCTGTTCCTTGGGAGAAGGTCTTGATGTCAAAAATTAAACTAGATGTAAAAAAAAAAAATTGACTAAAGTGTATCCAAGTTGAATACTTAACATCCACTGATAGCCTTTCCTTGCATTTACACCTAAAAACACATAGAATTTATATTCTACTTAAGGCTGAAAAGATCACTCAGTGTTCCCACATTGGACATTGTGGATTAGATGTGAAATAGTTCCCTGATGTTCGCGTGCTGAAGAGGGTCCTCCCGGTTCTAGCGTTCAGGATTGGGACTTTTAGAATGTGATTGGATTATGTGGGTTCTGACCAATGAGTGCATGAACCCATTGATGGACTCAGACTAGACAGCTGGAAGCCGACAGAACTCCAGAAGGTGGGGTTTGATGAGATGGAGTGGGGCGTTGGGGGCTTGGTGTCTGTCTTCACCTCTCATCTTCATCCCTCTGCTTCCTGGCTGCCACCGGGTAGGCAGTGTCACACGGGCCTGACCTGGTGAGGTTCTGTCTTGCTTCAGGCCCAAAGCAACAGGAGCAGTCGACCTTGACTTTGGAGGCTTCTGAAATGGCGAGCCAGAATCTTCCCTCGGTTAGCTTGGTTATGCACAGGTTTTGTCACAGGAGACAACTCAAAAAGTTGTCAGTTATCCTTTCCAGATTTTAGGATGATAGCGAAGTATTCTGTTTTCATATTCTTTAGTTTGTGGACTGTAACCCATGCCTGTCTGTACATCCTATAAAATAGAAGAGGAGAGGAAAAATACCAGAGAAGGCAGTTAACACTCTCCTTCGGTGATACGGCAAGGGATGGGAGAGCAACGGGAGCTACAGACCTTTCTGTGGCTGACTATGAGGCCGTGGCTATTTCCTCCTTGCGTCTTTAAGGGACACCATCCTCCAAAGCGCGCTCTGAGAAAGGATGTGGATTCAGACCTGGCCACTGGCCCAGAGTCTAGGGAGTCAAGTGTCCTATCTTCTTTCCTTAAGCAAGGCGGTGCCTGTGAACTCGATCGCCCACGATAGTTCATTCTCTCTCAGCCAGGGTTCTCGGTGGACCATTCACCAGATGAGCCTGTCGGTTTCTCTTTTATTCTCAATGTGACGAGTTATATTAACTCACTTCAATATTAAACCTGTGCTGTTCTGCTAAGAGAAGTCCATCTGGTGTGACACACCAGCATAGCTAGATGTAGTTGGCTAATTCTAATTTGCATTTCTCTGTTATTTTTCTTTCTCCTATTATCTTTATTAATATTTGATATTCAATCTAATATTAACATCAGAAAATGAAACGTGATTTTCCCCCTTTTCTCTATTTTTTAATAGTTTTTAAAATATATTTTTGTTTCCAAAAGATTTTGTAAAATTTGTTAATAGTCTAGATTTGCACTTTCATTTCTAGAAAAAATTAAACTTTTACTTCAGTTAATTTAGTTGTAGGTGAGTAACCAGATTTTCTATTTATTTTTAAACAAGTATTGTTAAGTTATATTTTCTAGGATTTTGTCTATTTCTTCCAAGTTTTCAAATTTACTGTCAAAAATGTTCATTATTTAATTTTTTAAATGCAGGTGGCATTTGTAATAATATTTATTCTTAATACTACTTGACATGTCTCATTTTTAAGTATTGATTAAATATAGTTAATAGATGTGGTTAATTTAACCTTTTTAAAGTACCAGCTTTTTTGTTGAGTCTGCTTAATAGTTAAATCATTTTCCTCTTTCTTATACTCCTCTCTATCTTTTTTATTATACTTATTTGTTAGATATTTATTTTTACTAATGTAAGCATTTAGCATTTTAAGTTTTTCCCAAAGAATACACTTTAGCTATAATTCATGGGATTTTATATGAAGTATTTGAATTTATCTAGCTATATTTTAGTTTTCTTTGATTTCACAGTTTTAAATGCTTCACTGTCCCTAACATCCAAGTGTTTGTTGATACCTCCCTTGATATTATTGTGGGCAGAGAATGTAACCTGAATTATTTCATTCCTATGACATCTCTCAGGGCTCGCTTCCTTCATTCATCCACCTATTAAAAATATTTATCCAGGGGCTTAGTGACATGGCTCAGTGACTAAGAGCACTTGCTCCTCTCACAGGGAACCTGGGGTCAGCTCCCAGTATCCACATGACAGCTCAGAACTCTAACTCTAGTTCCAGGGAATCCAGTGCTGCCCTCTGGGCTCTGTGGGCAGCAGACATGCATCTGGCGCACAAGTATACTCACAGGCAAAACCAAACCAACCAACCAACCAACCAAAAAAACACAAAAAGCAAACTGAATCAAAACTCCATGCATACATATAACATAAAAAGACTTTAAAAATGTTTTCAGCATCTACTGGTGTGTCACACATCATCAAAGGCACTGAGAATTGAGAAGTGAGTAAAACCAATAAGATTTCCTGTTCTTGTATGTTAAAAAATAAGACTATGGTTTCTTTGTTTTTTGTTTTTGTTTTTTTGTTTTTTTAATTAAAGAATATGTTAGTGGTGGGGTTCTAAAACCACAGCAGGGAAAGAGATTTTAAATGTCTTTTAAACTTTTAATCTTCAATATGACAGTTAAGGCAGACTACAGACTATATACCAACAAAACCCTTAAAGATCCCGTTCCTAATTCTCAAGACTGGTGCACATGCTTCCTTTTATGGCAAAGAGAATTGAGGTTTGCAGGCAGGTGATAGTCAGTGCACCTGGAAATGGCTTATTGTCGTGTGTAGTTTTTACTACATTGTTTTAAGCTCTGGGCGGAGCCTGGATTGGTGGATGAAACACACACACACACACACACACACACACACACACACACACACGCACACACTCATTAGCTTATTTTTAATATGCTTTAGCTCAATGGCCAGGCTCTTTTAAGCCTTTCTTGGCTAAGGCACCCTTCTTTTCACTCCCAGCTCAATACCTCTAAGTCTTCCCTCAACTTTATTTGCTTAATTACTTCTAGTCCGACCTCGGCACCCTAAATCTGACCTCAGCTTAGTTGTGTTTCTAATCTCCCGCCAGCTACCCCAGACTCACTCAGGGAGGAGGCCAATGGCCACTCTGCCAAAGATCTCACATGGCCGGTGGCTCTCTCTCCCTTCGGAAACGTGGTCGATCCTTTTTTCATTTCTGTGTCTGCTAGCCTGACTTCAGAAAACTGGAAGTCCCGCTTCTTCCGCCCAGCCATTGGTCGCTAACATCTTTATTGCTCGATCAAGAACCAATTGGGAAACAGGAGCTTCAGCGTTCATTCCTGATTAGAGCATTGATACCACCCACTACAGCTTATACTGGATTCTCTTAGAAGGCCTGCTGTACTTACAATGATCCTTACATGAGGAAGAAGGAAGGGCTTCATTCTGGCAGTGCCACAAGGCATGGCCCAATGATGCTGGCTTTAAAGATGGAGAAGGATGACCTTGAGCTAAGTGGGATCTAAAGGTCAGGAACGGAAGGGCGTGGGTTCTGCCCTGCAGCCTCCAAAAAGGAGTGCAGCCATGGTAGTGATTTGATTTTTATCTCACTGGCAGCTAGCTTAATTTTTATTTTATTTTTTTATTTATTTTTACTCCAAACCCTATAAAATACATCTGTGTTAGCTTATGCCACAGGATTAAGAGGGTGGTTACAGCAGTAATAGAAAATGAACACAGGCCCTGTCTAGTAATACGAATTTCCCCTCTTCTCCCTCACATGAAAACCCTGGGAAGTCTTGGGAAGGGGGGGTGGCCTGGTGGGAACAGGAAGATCATTCATTCTACACGTGTTGAGCATAGACTGTAGATAATTCTCATTCTCTTCTAGCCTTTGTCTTTTATATTTTGTTGAGGTCTCATCAGTTTATTTAAGGCTTTTATAGCTTCATGTTTTCTTGTAAGTCGAGATTTCTAGTCTTTGTTGCTAGATACAATAGTCGGAATTACGCTTTCAATTGTGAAAAAAATCCACCAGAATTTGAAAAGAGAGATTTGATTTCCAAAATAGCCCAATATATAAAAGTAAGTGATGAGTTTGAAGCCCACCAGCTTAGTGAAAAGTGGTGGAGACTTTGCAGAATATTAATAAAAAACATTTCTCATAGCAGAGACTGTGGTAAACTTTTATGTGACATGTAAGATGCTACTGAAGGTGTTTTTCTTGTTAAGTCTCCAAAAGTCACTGAGGCATTCTGAATTGAGTACAAAAAGTGACTTTATTTAAATACTAATGTGTTCATGATGGAAAGATTTTAAAGCAAAGGGCTGGGGGTTTCCAATGGATACAGATGCTGTAGATATTTCCATTGTCAGCATCACAATGATGATAGGGACCAGACGTTCAGAAGGAGAGATTTCTACTCAGTTTTGTGTAAATCCTGTCAGCAAGAGTTGCAGGGTGTGTGTGTGTGTGTGTGTGTGTGTGTGTGTGTGGGTGGGTGTAGAAGCAGATGTAAGAGACTTAAGCTATTGGTATAGCTAGGTATAGGTAGGTTATAAATAATCTCGATTCTAAGGACAATGTTGGAGATGCTAAATGTTCTATTTGTCAGCATACAAGGCAGGGACACTTGTTGGCTTTCTTGCTGTTATGCTGGGATAGTTCCATCACTTTCTTTTCTACCATTTCTTTCTTATTTTAGAGATTTTTTTCCTGACTTCATAAGGTGAGGAATCCTCTTATTTTATCTTTAAAAGGACCAACCCTGGCTGTAGACAACATCTGGCACTAAGCAGCTGGTCGAAACAATTACAGAATAAGTGGCCCGAACAGCTCTTTACTAGCCTTAAAATAACATCTGTACAGAACATTCCACAAATACAAACCCTCCAAATTTAAATGCAATTAATATTTAATTTATGCACATCAAGGGATCTGTGATGTTGATACTTTAAAATATCTAATTCAAAATAGTTTATATATAGCTTTAGAAAGCTTTATAATTCTATCTTTTTTTTCATTCTTAATTATATTTCTCCTATGCCAGTAAAAAAAAAATAATTTTCCATTCTTGAATACGAATGAACTGATCCTGGAAAGAGATGGCCCGCATTTTGATGGATTGAAAAGTTTGTCTAGTGTTAACTTTAAACTTGGATAAGCAGAGATTGAATCCATTCTCATGCCATCTATGTTTTGAGTCATGAAGGCTGTTATAACCACAGTAGAGTCTTTGGTTGGGGTACCTTTCCTCAGCCTATCTCATCTCCATCTCTTTCTTAGGCAGGCTACAATTGCCTTAGCACAGACCCATCCAGTTGGTACTGCTTGCTACTAAAGTGTGGGTGTTCTGTAACAGTCTCCTCCAGGATCAAAACATTCTCTCAGGCAGGGGAACTCCCTAAGTAGGGAGTAAACAACCAGAGATAAAAACCAGCCTCAAGAACTCTGTGAAACTGACCAGATGCACTGGCCTCTCCCTCCAGAGTAAACAGAGCCCAGCTGCCAAGAAGAGCGGCCTGGCAGAGGGGTAGGCAAACCGAGGCACGTGGAAAGGACACTCCCAACCTGTTGAGCTGTGCAGTGTGCCCCAGGGTTCCCAGCTTTGTGAATTGTCGTCACCGTTGATGGGGTGGAGTTTGATGATACAGCTGTCATTGAGTCTTTTCTGTACACAACCCCTCACCTATATTCCTGTAAGTAACCCAGTAAAACTCATTAGTTCACAAAATTGGACTTTGGTGGTATCCGTACTTTGCTCGGTTGTACGTTCCCTATCTGCAGTGAATAGAAGAATGTGTTTTATCTCCCCAAGAAAAGCTTTGTCAGACAATAGGAGGCGGGTGGTAGTGAGGATTGTGGTATCTCGGAGAGGGATTAAACACTGGGGAGATAACTTCTTCAGACTAGCTTTATAAGATGCCGTGATGTCTTTAAATGACTTCCTAATGTAGTTGGGAAAGCTATAGGGAACATGTTAGAAGTCTTGGCTCTCGTTCTATCTGGTGTCCTGACTGGTTTTGTGTCAGCTTCACACAGGCTGGAGTTATCACAGAGAAAGGAGCTTCAGTTGGGGAAAGGCCTCCAGGAGATCCAGCTGTGGGGCATTTTCTCAATTAGTGATCAAGGGGGAAGGGCCCCTTGTGGGTGGTGCAAACCCTGGGCTGGTAGTCTTGGATTCCATAAGAGAGCAGGCTGAGCAAGCCAGAGGAAGCGAGTCAGTAAGAAACATGGCTTCTGCATCAGCTCCTGCTTCCTGACCTGCTTGAGTTCCAGTACTGACTTCCTTTGGTGATGAACAGCAGTGTGGAGGTGTAAGCCGAATACACCCTTTCCTCCTCAGCTTGCTTCTTGGTCATGATGTTTGTGCAGGAATAGAAACCCTGACTAAGACACCTAGTATTTGCAGTCCCAGAAGCATCTTTGATTCCCTTGAGACCCAGTATCCTCCTGTCTGAACGAGGGGTTATAATAAGCACCTTCCTTACCCCCTGGCGTTGTGATGATCACACCAGAGAGCATATGCAGAATCACTTTGAAGCATAAAGCACTGTACGAATATCTGATGTGTCTGTTGCTTTCTCACTCAGAATACTTAAGGGATTTAAGGAAATCCTACCTGGTTATAGGCAGATTAGGATAAAAGAGCATGGCGAAATTTATCCTCAGTAAAAATGTATCCAGAGCCCATGACTGGTGTTTCTGTGAAGTAAAGATCACACCTTGCTTGTTCCTGGAGGAGTGAACAGCTGAGAGCCTTTGAGTCCAGCTTGTGACCTCTGCAGTTCTCCTGCCTGTTCCTTGAGTTCACTGTCCCCAGCTGGCCTCTGTGCTTCTGTGTCTCCCAGACATTTGACTGTCCCTCCTTCTGAAGCCGCACAGCCTTTTCTTTTACAAAGGCTCCTCCACCAAACTGCTAGCATTGTGTCCTAGTGACTCACTGGCTCCTGTCTGGGGGACAGTAACTTGCTGTGGCGACAAAGAGGCTATTCATTGATGAGTCGTGATAGCACAGATATAGTCCAGGTACAAGTGGCATTTCTCTGGGGTCAGGAATTACTCCACATGGTTTTTGTTTAATCGTCAACCCAGTGCCTTGACACAGCATTTCTGCTTAGTTAATATTTGCTGCATTTGTGTAATGAGTGTAGCCAGCGACTTGCTTTATCAGGACTTTTAAGCACAGGCAACTAGATTATCTATTTAACTGAAAAAAAAAATATTTGTCATTTAAATTCCAGGTTATGACAAGGCAAAGTGGATGGTCCTGAGTTGTGCCGATCACTCCATAGCTTCTTTTCTACCTATATTGTTTCTGTGCCTTGTGGAGGACAGGGTCAGATTAAAGGAGAGGGAGAGGGGGATGGGGGATGGGGAGAGGGAGAGGGAGAGAGGGAGAAAGAGAGACTAGACAGAGAAAATAAAGAGTAGAATTTGCTCTGGAGGGTAGATGGATGAGAATAAGCTAGAGATAACACTAACATTGAAAATTGAAATTCTTATTAATATGAAAGAGAAATAATAAGAAGTGTGACCACAGCCTAGGTATTCCCAACTCATGAGAATAGATTTTCTTTTCATAAGACCTCTGTTAAAATTATTGGCATTATTTGAAATATTATATATATATATATATATATATATATATATATATATTTTTTTTTTTTTTTTCCAATGAGTCTTTTGTCTTATGCTTGAATGCCAAGGACCAGCCTTGGCTTGGATATGGGTTCTGAAGAAAGGGTGTCTGAGAGCGGTGAAAACAAACCACTTGAAGTCAAATCATGGGTCCAAGCTAGCAGTCTGTGTTCTGCTGGTAACAGCTCTCCAGCCTGTTTTCTTCTGTTGTGCATTCTTTCTCTCTGATCTGCTTTCTCTCAAGATCTCTAGACAGCGCGCTCTCCCTCTCCTCCCTCTCCCTCTCCCTCTCCCTCTCCCTCTCCCTCTCCCTCTCCCTCTCCCTCTCCCTCTCCCTCTCCCTCTCCCTCTCCCTCTCCCTCTCCCTCTCCCTCTCCCTCTCCCTCTCCCTCTCCCTCTCCCTCTCCCTCTCCCTCTCCCTCTCTGTTCTCTTTGAGACAGCTCTGCAAGCAGTTCTCTCTTAGCATTCTAAAACCCTTTTCTGGATAGCTCATCTCCTGCAGATCATAAGCCCAGTCTTTTATCTTACATACCAATCCAGACATTGACTCCAGGTTCCCTTTTGATCATCCTGGGACTCAGCGTCCTGTGACCCCCAGCTCCTTAATTCTTAGCAAACACACATTTTCTTTTAACATTGTGTAAGGAATCAGAGATCTGCCTGCCTCTGTTCAGCACATACTGAAAAGCTAGCTGGGTGTGACGCTGTCCTGAAGTTACCATTTCTAGCATGCTTGGACCTAAATTTGCTCTGTCCCAGGCTGACCCCGAACTCAGGAATCTGCCTGCATTTGCATCTGCCTGTCTTAGTATCTTTCTGACAGGCTGGCTCATAGTGCAGCTGCCTCTGTCCCTTTAGATCTGGGAAGCCCCTTATACAATTCATATTGCGTTGTTATATTTTTGCATATTTGAGAAATTATATATTTTCTAATCCATGTTTTTAAGAGTCCTTTTCCACAGCCTTAAGGACTGTCCTGAAGGTCCCGGCTTTTACCATTTTGCTAAGACATTAGCCTACACCTTTGCCTCCCGGACTCTCGATGTCTCTGATTATCTTGGAGTCATTAATGTTAACAGGAAGGACATTCCTTAAAGGAGGAACATAAAATCTGTATGTTATTATACATTCAAGCCCCAGGCCCACAGCAGCCACTGACACTGGTGGAGGCCCATGCCTGCTGGCTCTGTCTTAGGGGCAGGAACCATGTCATTCTGCCCCCACCAAGGCCATGCTGGACTGGCAGTTGTATACACACCACATGTGAGCATGGTTCTTTCAGAGATCAGAAAAGGACACTGGATCACAGATGGTTGCACGTGGGTACTGGGAACAGAACTCAGGTCTTCTGCAAAAACCACTTGCTCCTCTCTCAGGGCTCTAGTGATTGGCATTTTAAAACTCTTTTTTTTTTCTCTTCAAAATATAACATTTCAGTATTTAAATTAGTTTTATAATTCTAGTTTCTTGATATTTTTGTTTTTCCTACACAGCCTTAAATCTTTGTGCAAATATACTTCTTTTTAAAACATCGTTTTCTACATTTGCCTTGCCTCTGAGTATACTATTGTTCCTGAGTTGTCCTGGCAAAATTGGTTCTGTGAGGTGTGGGGGCTCAGAATTCTGAAGGGCTACAGGAGTTCTAATCTAGGCTGTTCAGAATCTGATCTCATGTCTGGGAGGTTCTTGGGCAGGTAGGTCCTCAAAACTCCAAGGCTCAGTGTGGGCGTGGAAGCAGAAAATGACTTTGGGCTATAGAAGGAACCAGAAACCAAACTGGGAAAGGAAGGGCGGGTAATGCCGTTCAGATAAGTAAAAGAATTTCAAATGATATGAAGGCCTCTTCAGTGTAACCACAGAAAATAAGCAAAAGGTAAAAGTGTCCATCTAAGACACAGGTGCCACAGTCAAGGCACGACAGTACTCAGTATTAAAAGGCAGTCTAAGGAAATGTGAGCTTTGCGAGGAATCACTTAAAACATTGGAAGATGACAAGCATGGCTGCAGGCCTGTAATCCCAGGATTTGGGAGGCTTAGACGGAAAGGTCAGGCATTTTAGATCATCCTGGTTTTAATTGAAATAGCATTACATCACTTTTGCCTTTCCTTTGGTCGCCTCCCTTCATCTCTTCCCAGCCATACCCTCTCTTAAAACCCCTCCCGTGTTCTCCCCATTCTCAAGTTGTTAATCTCTTTTTTTTTTTTTGTTACATATGCCTATATATGCATATCTATCTGTCTGCCTATCCATCCGTCCATCCATCCGTCTATGGAGATGCAATCCGGCTTTTTGTTATTTGCATATGGTTTCAGGTCTGACAACTCTGTATTGGACCACAATAAGGGAACTTACCCCTGGAGAGGCTAACTCTCCTAAAAGTCTCCATGTCTCCTAAAAGTCTCCTAAGGTTCTTTCAGATAGATTAAATGGGTTTCAGGAGAGGCTAAAATGGTCAGAGTAGGGACTGTTTGAAAACTGCAGCCAAGAAAGACAAGAGTTAGATCTGAGGGAAGCCGCTTTGGGTTTTAGGTCCAACCTGTCCTTGCAGAGTTCATGGGCACCAGAGCAGGTGGCCTGGCCGCGTCAGCCTTGAGTTCTGTGCGTTCTGCGGGTGGCCACTAGGCGTCGCGCTGGAGCCGCGGTTGCCCTGGAGACCGCTCGGCGAGTGGGCAGGCGGTGCGGAGCCCCCGGCTGGGGAAGAGCTGGCGGGAGCTGGGGGGAGTGGCTGCGGCGGCTGCTGGTGGCCGCGGCGGCCGGCGAGCCCGGGACGCCCGAGCCTGCCCCGAGCCTCGGCGGAGCGGAGTGGCCTCGGCGCTCCCGTGTCCCGCTCGGTCCCCGCTGCACCCCGCCGCCCAGGAGCCCGGCGGACGGCGGCTCCCCCGGCGGCCCCGGCATGACTCGGCGGCGCTCCGCTCCGGCGTCCTGGCTGCTCGTGTCGCTGCTCGGTGAGTAACTCAGCTTGTCCTGCCGCGCCGGGGGGACCGAGCCCACTGGCGCCTGCAGGGAACCCGCTGCCCCGGGGCGGTGGCGGAGGCCCGCGACTGCCAGGTGTCCCCAGTGCTGTAACCCCAGCGCCGCTTTCCGCCACCACTTCCCGGAACGAACTCCCGCTGCCAGTCCACTTAGAAATAGTGTTTAGAGTCGCCTGCCCTTACTAGAGGGCTCCAGGAAAACTTTGTAGCTTTACCAAACAAAGCCTTGAAGGAGTTTGCGATTTTAAAAGAATTAAATTGATTAATTTTTTTTTTTTTTTGCAGATTTTAAGTTGCAACTTCATTATAACCTTTAAAGCATACACAGGCGTAAAATTTCATTTTATTAAAAAAAACCTCTTGATTACATCTGAAAGCAAAGTTTATTTTTATTTACACTTAGTTTCATAACCAGAGGGTCTAAGTTGCCTTATAAAAATACATAGAATGTAGCAATATGAGCAAGCTTGAAAGCAGTTGTTTATTCAAATTTAATTTCTTCATTTTTTCTTAACATTTTGTTTCCCCTCCAGTAATCATCGTAAGCAGGCTCTGAATTTCCTTTTCTACAATCCTGCCTTTGTGTGTGTATTGTTCTGTGGAATCAAGTTTTCTGTCTCAGTAATTGGTAGCTGAGGTTTACTGAAATTTGTTCCGAAGGCTTTTCTTTATGAAGCTAGTGCTAGTGTAGTGATGGAGTGTGCTGTGGTTAATTGTATTTCTCTCTAGATATCTTGTTGGGTTTCCAGTCATTTTTATGGCCGTACTTGAATAAACGATGTCTTAATCTTGAAGTAACCCCAGTTTTAGGTTGTTCACCTAGTATAGGAGGAAGCATAGCAAACTGGCCTGTTACCTTCCATGAAGATACCAGGGACCGTTTCAGACGTCTTGAAGTTCAGTAGGCATATTTTTAGTGACACTGTGCACAGAGTTAAGTCACATAACAATGTGTGCATTTATGCACTTGAGCTTCCAAACTGAATTTGTCATTCACTGCTTTCAGCAGGCCTGTGTCTCCCTGTCCTTCTGTCAAAGGTGAAATAAGCGAATTCGTAGATGTTTCTCATAATCCTTGAACACAGCTGAAATGCTGAACAGCTCAAATGTTTTTGATAGGAAAAAAAAATCTATCGTTAAACTAAGTTGGAAAATCTGTCATGAAACTTCGTTGGCTGATAGTTTGTGATTTGAATTTATTAGGCAGTACTTTTTAAAAGGTGATTTTGTTTCTAGAATCACCCATAGGCAGTCACCTGATTTATGTCTTTGCTTTGGGTGGAAGGATTTCTACTCAATACTAGACCGAGGTTGTTCCAATCTTTGAGACGGTCTGTTCTGTAGAGCCACTACAAAACTCTCTCTTCAGGTATTTCCTTTGCTACCACTGGGTGCATTTGGGCATCAGGTGGGTGGGTGGGGCAGGGAGACAGTGTGAGGATATGAAGTTTGTCTGTAGCTCTAATGGGATTTTCTTAAAATCTTAAAATGTCAGCATGCACAAACACTTGATGGTACAACAAATAAACGTTGAGTCACATTTGCCAGCGGCATCAAGGAATATTTACTTCACGGCAAAGTTAACTTTCGATCTGGACTTGGCCTAGAATTTAGATTATCTACATTGAGGGTGGTTGGGCCTACATAGCTCAAGGAACAGTGGAGCTGAAGTATATATGAACGGAGAGTGTGGAGGCGTGTCCTAATGAGAGGGCAGACCTCTAACTGGAGGGGCAGAGAAAAGGCGGAGGGAGAGCAAGCTGAGTTAGGGCTTTGTCTTGAGAAAGGCCACAGGGCTGTTTCCTTACAGGCCTGGGAAGGATGTGCTGAGAGAGAGAGGGTGGTTCTATTTTCCAGTGCCCAGGAGAAAGTTGTGTCCTGGTTGAATTCTTGAACCAGACAGGGGCAACGTCGGGTTTGACTGAGTTGTGGTGTGTCTTTAGAACTTCTGTGAAGTTGGTTCTATTCCAAAGTGGGAAAAGTTGGGTTCTGTTTGAGTGACCAACAACAGTAATGGGGGAATAGTGCCCCAGAAATATAAACATCTCTTCAGCAAAAGAAAGAAGGCAGGGACCATGATATCGCTGTTAGTTTTTGTTAAGTTTCTGTGAAATAAGTTCGCAGGGAATTTGCATAGAAAAGTTTACTTATGTGCAATTCCACCAATGGCTTAGATTAGTTTAAATGAGGCAGGTATGGCCGCGTTTGCCTTTAATCTGAGCACCCAGGAGGCAGAGGCAGGTGAATCTCAGTGAGTTGAAGGCTAACCTCGGCTACAGAGAGAGTTCCAGGCCAGCCAGGGATACATAATGAGACTCTCTCAACAAATAAACCGAAAAGTATCTGGAATATTTCTTTTACTTGCTGTTCTTTGAAAGAGCAGATAATTTTACAGAATTTGGGGGAGTGTGTTAAAAAAAAGAGGCCGTATCCAAAAGAAAAAGTTACGAAATCTTTTACTGTTGTCATTTTGAGAAGCCAACTGTAAATTTCAATTTCTCAGGTTTAAAATTTGATATGTGACTGTTTTGGGAAGACCTAACTTCTTTAAGTTAAAATCTGTAGCCTGACCATCTTGAGAAAGACGTGTGCCGTGGTGTGAAGAGTTCAGAGAGGTTTATTCAGCACACAGTACTTGGGAAGCAGTTTAAACACCAGGTCATCCAGAGTGTTTTTATAATGTTATGCTAAGAACTGTTGTCAGACCTAATGTGCGAGGCTGGAGATGCTCGTTCGGGCTTCTCCTCCCCCCCCCCCCCCCCCCAGCAGTAAGTGGTACATCTTCAGACGAGTTTTCACACTTGGGGAGTGGAAACACCTATAGCAAACATCCTCATTTGAATCTTCATACTCAAGCCATGTGACTCAGTGGCAAAGGAGGTGATGAGCTTGGGCCACAAGAGTCTAGTCACAGTATAGTTGCAGTGGCAGGAGGTGAGGGAGGGGGACTGGCTGGGGGAGTTGGTACAGAGTTGGGGGGTTGTTGCTTTCTCATTCAAACTATCTCTAAGCCTGCTGCTGTGGGGGTGTGCTCTGTAATTTGGTGCATCTGGGAGCTGAGACAGGAAGATTACAAGTTTGAGGCCCTGTTGGACTACATGAAGAGTTCTGTGGTTGATCCCAGGCTGTGTAAAGAAGCACCCTTTTACTTTCTTCTACAAACTCCTCTAGGACCAGTTTATTTAGACTAAGGGCTCTAGATCTATTGTTACAGATAACTGCTTCAACTCCCTATTCGCTTTTATGTATGCTTGGCGTTTTGAAGTAGGGTCGTTGGATCTCTAGCTTTGGGTCCTGCTGTAAGCACAGTGCCTGGGACTTTTCCCCCTTGGATGAGGACTGACTGGCACCAACAGGTCTCTGCCTGCACTACAAGAACAGCACCCCTCCCCACCATCTGGAGGACGTCAGGTCCACTACTGATCACGCCTGTGATGTGCTTGGGACAGGCTGTCGGCTCCTGGGTGGGCCTCGGAAACCCACTGATTTGAATTGTGTCCTAAGAGTGGGAAGCTAATTAATTTATGTAACGGTTAAGCATCTTAAAACCATGCTGATTTTCTTTCTGTGGAAGTCTGGGTGATTGACATCCCCTGTGCACGATTTCCACGTGTGAGACCGACTGCAACAATGGTTTGCATTTGTTGGAGAAAGGTGAAGTCAGAGGGAGAAATAGGTTTTCTAACTTGCAGATGCGTCTTCTCCAGCTTACCATGGACGTCATCATAGACCGTGTAGATGCTAAGTTCTGTGGCTCCACACAACTCATTATAGCAAGAAGCAGATTATAATAAACATCACTCAATTTGTATGATTAGGTTAGGATCAAACCGATACAAATCTGCAAGTGTGAGCGAAGACAGCTTAATGAGTGCACTGGTTCGGCATCACTAACCTTTTGGGTCATTTTTTCCTCCATGTCTATTTACTCACGCTACATCCCAATTGCAGCCCCTTCTCTTTCTCTGCTCCTCCTAGCCCTACTCTCTCAAAACCATCCTCCCTCTACCCCTCAGAGATGGGGAAGCCCTCCCTGGGTACCACCCGACCCTGGGACATCAAGTTGCAGCAAGGCTAGGCACATCCTCTCCAACTGAGGCCCAACAAGGCAGTCCAGCTAGGGGAAGGGGATCCAGTGGTAGGCTACAGGGTCATGGTAAGCCCCCATTCCAGTTGTTAGGGGACCACATGAAGACCAAGCTGCACATCTGCTACATATGTGCAGGGTGTCTAGGTTCAGCCCGTGTATACTCTTTGGTTGGTGGTTCAGTCTCTGTGAGCCCCTTATGCACCCAAGACTCTGTGGGTCTTCTTGTGGTGGGCCTTATCAGGAAGGTAAACTGGAACTATTCAAGGTGTACTTTCTCGAGAAATGTAAGGACGTTTAAATCCTGGAAGCTCAGGAAATATGTGTAATATTTATAAGAATTTTCAGAGAATTGGGTTAATGTTGTCTTTGGCTGGCAGTTGGTCAGGATTTAGGGTTTGTGGAATAGGAACATTGGCCACCATGTTTTCATTGAGGGACCTAGGTACACAGGGTGAGAATGTGACACAGCTCGGCTAGTTCTTAGACTCATTAATTTAATACTATAAAAATCTGAAAACATAACAGTCTGTTAGAAATCCTAATCTGGAAACAAAATGAGGTCCTCCCTCAGCCCCTGCCCAGCGTCCCACAGCTCCTAGACTAGCGTTGCTTATGCAAAATTTCTCTACTACCTTCTCCCTATTGCCTGTTCATTCCTCTCTCAGCTGTCCCCTCACCTGTCTTGGGGGATGTCACAGTTTTCTGCTGGTAGCACCAAATTTCTTCCAAGGTAACCAGTGTAGTCATTCCTGGCAGCTTCCTTTATTCATCTTGCTTAGTTAAATTACTGATAAAAAACAAACAAACAGGGACACTGACCAGACAGAGGCAGAATTGTCTCAGCAGCTGGGCATCGGTGGGCATATGAGGGAATCCTGACGTTTTTACGTGGGATATTTCCTCCTTGCTTTGTGAAGGCCCACTCTGTACATGTTCTTGGATGTGTGAAAAGAATAGTTTTCCCTTTTAAAAGAAATGTAGGCTGCTTGTTTTCATTTCCTTCAGGAATTGGGGTGCCTCATGTCATTCTACTATATAATTATATATGTAATATATATTGCATATAATATATACATTATACTAAGGTTTGGCATATTTTGTAGAAGGTGATGGAGATTTATTTTCATTGATTCAGAAATATTCTGTGAATTGTTTGGAAATTTAAAAAATATACTTACAGCTTTTAAAAACTGTTTTTTTTTTTAGCTTATCTGTGATTTTGTTGATTTTTTTCTGAAATATGTTTTTCCTTGTGTAATTCTTAAGATTATTTTCTTCATAGTAAAATAATCTCAGGTATCAGCTTTTCATTGTAACCTGAAGCTTCCTACTTCTATGCCTGGTACATTGTCAAACCCTTAGGTCTGCATGTTAGAACTTGTTTTCCAAGAGCAGCCATTCACTTATAACAAACTTCACAGCTTATTCTGCCCCTCCCTCCATCATGTTACTGTACCTGAAACTCTGGAGATTGCATTTTAGAAACATGTGTATTAATCATAAATCAGAGGAGAGGGCTTTATGACCTTCACCCCCTGGGAACTGGCAGTATTTTCTGTTCCCTCCTGTTTCTTTCCCTTCATTCACAATTTATGCCAGCTGTGACTCTAACATCATCTCCATCAGCTGTGACTCTAACATCTTCTCCATCAGCTGTGACTCTAATATCTTCTCCATCAGCTGTGACTCTAACATCTTCTCCATCAGCTGTCACTCTAACATCTTCTCCATCAGCTGTCACTCTAACA
>NC_034601.1:33863471-33873040 GCF_900095145.1 Mus pahari
CTTCTCCATCAGCTGTCACTCTAACATCTTCTCCATCAGCTGTGACTTTCATATCTTCTCCATCAGCTGAGGCTCTCACATCTTCTCCATCAGTTAGGTGGGGGCTCCATCAGCCCCCTGGGTCAAGCTCCTCTGTCAGAACACAAACCCATAGTAGAAACAGAAGCTAAAGATCATTCCTGTGGTGCCAGCATCCTCACACAAGGCTAGTGTGTGACGATGGCTTCTGTTGGTTAAACAATTTGCAGTGTAGAGCTGCCTTACAGTGTCACCCACTGGTAAACACAGGTTGCTGTACCAGCTCTTGCTGGCCAAGACTTAAGACAGTGTGTAGAGCATGTGAGAAATGTGTTACCCAATTGCAAAGACACTTCAGGCCTTAAAGATTGTCAAGGGTCACAGGGTGCTTTGTTTACGTAGAATGTGTCTGTATTTACTGTGCTAGGAATTAAAAAGAAATGATTCAGAGATTCACCAAGAAATCTATGAGCTATTAAAAGAAACAACATATTTTCCTGACAAGTAATTATTACCACCCAAACCAAATGACATGAGTGTCTCTGTTTGGCATTTTTGGAAATCTTCTAAAGGTCTAGCTCATTAGCACACACCTGCTTCTGTATCCTGTGCGTTAAAATCCAGTGTCTTGGTTTTGTCAGAATGCATGGAGCTTGTTTGGCCTGGCCCAGGCAGCATTCTAATGGCATTTTCATATAATTTTGGATACTCTTCATATTATTTATCCCAGAATGTGATATAATTTTGGTACTTTCAACATTCTTCCAAAATGTGATATGTTTGTTAAAGGTTGGTTGCACTGTGGAATTGGACAGCATGCAATTAAATATTTCACACATAGTACATAAAAAAAAAGCTATGGGTTTGTCTTATACTTTGAGTAGATCATTCACACATGCATATATTTTTGTAATATTACACCTGGACTATTGGAAAATATTGATTCATTGGCTTAACTGCTGATATGTTATAGGATTATATATATATATATATATAATATATATATATAAATGTGCGTGTGTGTGTGTGTGTGTGTGTGTATGTATGTACATACATACACCGGTTGTCAACTATTGTTACTGATTGCATCAGAATGGTCTCCCAGAGTGGTGTGAAGCTGTTCAGTGCACAGGGTCAGATACAAATTTTATAACATTTTAATCCTCGATCCAGTTTTATGTCAGCAGCAGCAGACAACTTGAAAGGGTTGTTTCACTTTGTCCTGTTCTGAGAAAATACCTGTCAGGTCCCGACTCTCAGTCACCCCTTGTCTGTATGTTATTCTTCATGTCAGCACACTGAACTAATGACATGGTGTGTTCTCTGAGTTCTGAGCACACGTGGCTGTGATGTGTTTTCCTCTGGGTCGGCTGCTTGCTTTCCTTGTACCTGATTAATGTTTTACATTACAAATGCTGTGTCACAGAATACTGCAAAAGGCCAGGAACCGTTACAATTATAGTTCCGTTTTCATCAAGGATGCTGATGAAACTAGATTGTTTCTCTCTCACACTCTGAGTGTACAATGGGGAGGAGGCCAGGGCCTGCCAGTACAGTGTAGATCCATGGTCTTGGCCCAAGTGATAAGGCCCCAGAAATTTCACCCACCACAGCCTCAGTGCAGGCATCAGCACAGGGCAGGAAGGAAATAGAACTTTACTGATACTAAGAATGTCTGCCTTCATCCCGCAGACTTTCTGAAAGGGTTGTATGTATGCTATATAATGTTTAATCTCAGGGGCAACACTGTCAGTACAAAAAACTAATTTAATGTAGGTCTATACAAGCAATGACTCAGGCCTGACTTCCACCCACTGGATAATCTGGTTTTCTGTGCATAGGTTTAGGTTTTTTTGTTTTTGTTTTTGTTTTTGTAAGCATAAAACAAAGCCACAGGCAGACCAGTTTCCTCTTACAGTTAATCCATGATAAAATGTACTGTAACTGACTTTGAGAGCGCAGCAAGTCATTGTGGGAACCCTCCCTGGTACCGCACATTCACCGCGTCCTCTCTGGTGGCACTATTACTTCTTCACAGCACGAATACACCGTGGTTTATTTCCTCATGCCTCTAAGGTTTGGCTATCAGCAATGTCGTAGTGCACCTATTTGTAGATAACAGCCTGTACGTCTGTGCAGGCATTTCTGTACTCCAGCTTACCCAAAGTAGAAGTGCTTGGGTATACATGTGTCTAACATTTTGTGGGGGAAGAGCACTGTGCAAAAGCTCATGGTCCTTTCTAGTCAGACAAACAGTTTAAACCTCGTGTCCTGTTATTTATTTTCCCGTGACCTTGCAAATGTTATGTAATGCCCAAGTTTGAGTTTACCTTGTGAAGGAGAGGGACTTTTTTTTTTTTTCTTATGCTGAAGAAAACTAAATTAAACAACAGTCAAAATTAAAGGGGTCATGCATAGTGCCCAGCATATAGCAAACACACAGGGGCAGTTGTAAGGATCAGGAAGATGAGCATGCCACACTCCTGGCTTGCATTCACCTGCAGGACGAAGGAATTCGACTATGGAATCTCTTCTTTTAAGTTCCAGTGGTAAGGTCATCGGGAGCAAGAAGCTGTTATCTGCGTGGTTTTAAACATAAAGCTTCCTTGAGAGCAGTTATTTGATTTTTATCCCCATCCTCCATGTATGGTGAGATGGCCTGGCAAGGTCTAGGAAGTCGGAGCCTCTGCATCTGTAGGAAAGATCACAAGTGGGCAGTAAGATGGAATCCTGCAGGGTCTGACTTTCCGATCTATGCCTGCTCATCTCGCAGGGTGTGTCTGTTCCCCCACCTCCCTCCCTCAGATACCTTATAGCTCACTCAAAGCGGGGCATGAATAGGTGAGCATGATTTTTGTCACAGTTGCTGCCTCTGATCCTTTTGTTCCACTCTGATGGTGTTTGTGTTTAAGACAGGCAGATGTCTGAGTTTTCCCCTGTAGACTGCATGATGGACAAACTGTTCACCGTCACATCTACTGATTAGAAAGGAGAAGCCCATGACCTTGAAGAAGACTTCAAGCTGTAGCATCTTAAACTGAAAGCTGAGGGCTCTGGGTAGTCCACAGCCTACTGCCAGTTGTGTTAGTGATGGCATTGTGCCGTCAGCAGTGTTCCCAGGCTGTTCTTTGCATTTCCATGAAAGATGATGTTTGCATACAAAGCCAGATGGTCTCCAAGATGGGCAGAAGCAGTCGGACGGATAGGATCAAAATGACTTTTTGATTCATAAACCCCGTTACCATGTTAGTAGAACCTTTCTTGCAGGTGGATAAATTATTCCCAAATCTAAGCTGTACCGACAAGAAATGGTCCTTGAGTTTTACACGCCAAGATCGCGACAGAACCTTACACATGGGTCATTTTCCGGAAAATACTTCGTGGGGTTGTGGCTTTGGATTGCTCTTAATTTGCAATTTGGGTGGCCCCAGAACATGGCATGTTGAGTTGCCATTGGTCAATTTATATTGCTAGGAGCATTCCTAAGATGTACATTCCTTCGAAAAAATTACTTGTGTTCTTACCCCACATCCCCCCATGGTTGTGTCGAGTCAGAAGGTCAAATTGTCTTTGTCATTCAGGAGAAAATATAACATGAGTGACAGACCAGTAGGGTCTCTTTTGAGCCCTTTAATTCCATAGTGTCCTTGATCTGATGGAGCGGCTTGGTAAATCTCTTCACAATTTCCATGACCAAGCCATCTGCCTGCATTAAAATAAATCAAATCTGCTTACTCCTCAGTGTCTAACAAATATTCTATAAACTGATGGTGATGAAGAGCGTGAACACAAAAATAATTTGCACTCTTCAGCACTTCCTCCCGACTTCTCCGCCCAGATCCTCTTCTGCAGTGGAAGCTGGCAGACCGGCATTCTCTGATGTAGAATGGGGGGTAATGGTGGCTTTTCCCAGCCCTCTCTTTTATTTCCCAACGGCGGCACATGCACTAATTCAGATTTCACATGGCTGAGCCTTGCTAACCCTTTACTTCTCATTCTATTTCAAACACATTACAAGAGAAAGTCACATTTTGCATGCGACATTTTACATACATGCTGTGCGTGTATGTATTTAAATACCAGGTGGACTGACTCTGTGCTTGGCCCAGTTTCCCATGCGATCTAGATTGTAAGGACTGTTGTCCATGGCTGCATTATACTCTCTATGTACTGGCCCTCGTGGGATCACATGGCCTGCTCCTAGACAGAGGTCATTTATTTCTTCTCATGACAGGTAGCTAAAAACCAGTGAATCTCTAAAATCTTGGTTCCCTGTGATCTTCTTGCTATTTCTCAGACACACCTTTCTCAAGCTATATCTACGTCATTTTATGTTTTTGTCATTTCAGTTTTCTGGCTGAAAACTGTCCTTCACTTTGTTCCACCCTTTGCTGTGCCAGGTTGGTTTCCTGACAGATGTGGCTTTCCCCTCCTATCAATAATAGTGGCAGACTCCAGAAGCCTTAAAGGATGATATGGGAGGCACCGAGGCAGGTCCTGGTGCTCACAGATAAGCACAAGGGGTCCTGGAATGTTAGACACACTGGCTTGTTCCTTCAGAGGAGGAATGCATCGACCTGTTATCCATCCCAAAGACTGGCAGCAGATGTGGTTAATGGCCCTGTGACCTTTGTGTTATGTGTGTGGCTGAGAGCACACTGGATATGGCTCCCCCCACCCCCATTGTGAGCTTGTCAATCTATAGGAACTGCCTTTATGGACGGTGTTGTGTATAGTCAGTCTATAGAGCTCGCCTTTATGGAAGATGTCTTTACAAACAGTTTCCAGGTAGTCACGTCTTTAGGTTTATTAATTATCACTGGGAAATTTTTCACCAAATTGCACTGTGCTTAAATATGCCTAAAATAAACTACTTGGGGCCAGATCCTGAAGATGGAACCAACACTGGCTACTGAGTTGTTGAACCCAGCTACCTTCATGCCTCTCACAGATTGATCCTCTGCTGGCCATAGTGGTTCACAGAGACCCACAGGATAGGTTTTTGGGGGTCCTGGGGAGTTATAGCTGAGTTGCCAGAGTGCTTGCCTTCCACAAGGACCTGGTCCAGTCCCCAGACCCCATGTGTTAAAAGCCGTGCTTGCTGGCAAAGCAAGCCTGCATCAGGGACACATGCTTGTACTCTCCATTCTGGGGTGGCAGGTCTCTGGGCTTGCTGATTGGTCAGTCTAGCTTACTTGGTGAATTCCAGGCCAGTGAGAGACCATCTCTAAGAGAAAGGAAAGTATAGATGATGCAAAAGAAAGAAATGGCATCCAAGGTTGTCTGCTGGCCGCCATATGTACACACAATGAGCGCATGTGACATACACACACACACACACACACACACACACACACACACACACACACACAGTGTGTTCCAATGCCTGAGTGTCACACTTTCCTTTTAACACTTCAGTAGTCTCTCTCTCTAGCTTTGTCTCTAGAGTGCACATCTGTTTGTAATCCACCACTTAACAGATGAAACGTTTAAAAATTGTAATCTTAATAGATTCACAAAAACTGACATAAATTTAAGAACCCTACAAACGCTTCCAGTAAACGGAGAACAAGGAGACACCTGCAAAAACACTGCAGTTTACATTGAGGACATGGAGCTGAGGAGGGGGACAGAGGTGTGGGGTTCCCTGCTTCTGTTTGGCAGCATTTCATAGTCTGGCAATTCGAAGGCTTTCCAACGTATTGTTTTCTGTTCAGAGGATGCCCACAGACATCTCATGTACGGATCTCTCTCTTCAGTGATGCATATCTTCTCTTTGTATCCGAGAACCACTGTGGTGCACTTCCTTTTGGATTTGTGCTTCAAAGTAGAGGCTCACCGAGTAGCCCAGGCACCATTACCCATTACACCATCTCACCGCACAGGTTGGCATCTGCCCACCCATATTTATGACCCCTTTCAAGTTTTCCTTTGAAGCATAGAACTGACCCAACCGGTGCTCCTTGAAGCCATTCATCTGAGATGGTATAGTTTTCATCGGATGTAGTTTGATTGTTTTCTATCTCCTGTGCATTTACCTTTCTTCTGAGTATTGGGAATCTAGTTAGTATAAATATTTTAAGGTTCGTCTACCAATTCTATTATGTGTACCTATTGCATAATTAATATATTTGGATTTAGTTCCACATTGGGAGCGTCTACAACTTTTGGAATTTTCTGCACAGCAGGACTGTTCCTTTTACTCAGCGTGCCTCGGATCATGCCTGAATTGCTGCGGAAACCTAATTGTCACCAGAAAGATAAACTTGCTGATGACCCCTTTGCTCTCAGGTCTCACAGCAGACAGGACAATGGGACGCACGCAGGCACATCCACCTATGTGTATGTACTGATCCGTGGATGCTTCTGCGTGTGAGCAGCTGCATCTCTACAAGTTAACTCCGGTCCTTAGTGAAGTTTCCAACTCAAATCCATCCTCATATGCATCTCTCTCCCTTCCGACCTCGCTGCTCTGTGCATCACCAGTCCATACATCGACACTCTTCATCTCACTCCTTGCCATCCATGTGCTTAATTTTCCTCTTCCAGATACATTTTGTGGCTGTATTAAAAATTTAAACCCACACCTCCGTGGAAATGAACACGTTACCAGCTAGAGTGTTTTCTTCTGACCAGCCCCTGGGCTTTAGGTCGGTAGACTGTACCCATTTCTACACCACGTCAGCAGTTTTCCCATGTCTTCTTCAAACAAGGTTATTCTCAGAAAGGTTCTTCACTTACTGAGTAGTTAGATTCCTTACTGTGACACTTTAATTTTCTATTAGTTTTGTACATTAGAGATCTCAAAATGCCAAGTGTACTGAGTCCTAAATCACAGTCTTCTAAATTCTAGTTTCTCAGCTCTCAAAATTCTGCATGTTTCTCCCATTCAGCTCGCCTTCCTGCCGTAAACCTCTGCACCCCTGGCTGCTGTGGGCATTTTCACTTAAATACGCATTTAAGATAATTCTGGGTTTGTTTAACCTGTAGCTCATTCCCATTGACTTTATTTTCGACAGCAAGATTTTACCAAAACATGGAATTACTTAGTGTGTGTGTGTGTGTGGGTGTGTGGGTGTGTGGGTGTGCGTGTGTGCCACAGTGCATGTGTGGAGGTCAGAGGACAACTTGCAGTAGTAACTGGCTTAGTTTTTTTTGTTTGTGTTGAAGCAGACTGTCACACAGTCAGGGTGACCTCAAACTCTCAGTGTTGACAAGGCTGGCCTTGAGCTACTGACCCACATTGCTTCTACTTTCAAGCGCTGGCTTTACAGTGACACATCACTACACTTGGCCTTGGTGGTTAATCATCAACCAACCAATCTCAGTTTCTCCCCTTCCATCTCTCCCTCTGTGTCCCCATCTGTCTCAGTGTGTGAAGAGTGATCCGTCCGTCTGTCTGTGGTCAGACGTCGATGCTGGGTGTTTTCCCCAATCATTCTGTACTTTGTTTTGCGAGAGGTACTTGAACTGACAAGCTCCAGTGCAGCTCGGCTGATGGGCTCGAAAGCCACAGACATCCTTTTTCTCCACCAAGGATTACAGGTGTGCATCTGTAGGCCAGAAACCACACCCCCTTTAAGTTAAAGTTTATTTTATATGTAGCCGTGTTTTTGTTTGCATGTATGTCTGTGTGCCATGTGTTTGCCTCCTGCCCATGAAGGCCAGAAGAAGGCATTGTATTTTCTGCAACTGGAGTTAAAGACAGTTCTGAGCTGCCGGGTTGGTGCTGGAAATCAAGGCTTGGTCCTCTGGAAGAGCAGCTCATGCTCTTAACGGCTGAGCCATCTCACCAGCCTCAGGCCTGGCCTTGGTTATGGGACTCTGAACTCAAGGCTTCGAGCTTGCGTCTCAAGCAGTTTATGGAGTGAGTCATGTTCCCAAGGCTTGATAGTTAATCTTTGTCAATGTCATTGGATTGAGAAATACCTAGGAGATCAGCAGAGCTTACTTCAGGATAGGTCTGAGGCCATTTCTGGGGAGAACGAACTAAGGGAAGAGAACCCAACATGACTGGGATATCACCGTCCAGTAGGCCATAGGTCATTTGGAATAGTTGAGTGTGCCTGGGAGCCCAAGGGTCCTCCCTCTGTCCCTGCCCTGCTTGCTTTACTTCCTGGCCACTGCAAGGTGAGTGGCTGTGTCAAGCAGTCACCACAGTGTTCAGCCTCAGCCTAGGCACAGTGCAGTGGAGCCAGCTGTGACCCAATGGAAACCTCTGGAACGCTGCACTCAAACCTTTCTTTCCCTTGTTTTTCTAAGATTGGTGCCACAGTGACAAAAGTGAGTGGCCCAGTGAGCGTGGTTTCTTCAGTACAGCACAGTGCCAAACCAAAGCCACATTTTAGTGGCTTGTAACCAAGAACCACCAAGTTGTCACCTTTCAGAATCTCGACCCAAGGGAAAGCTTAGGTTTATTTCTTTCCTACCACAATGCTGAAACCAGCAATATCGAGGTGCAGTTTCTTTATGCCCTTTCTAGAGATAAAATTAACTTGCCGTTTGGCAGCAAGGCAGCCACAGCCCCTGATTAGTATTTGTGCTGGATATTAGTGTGCAGCACACAGCCTGCGATCTAGGCACTGGATCTCTCCACAGAACAGCCCTGTGGCTTTCTCTGGCTGAAGTTCTAGTTTTCAGCAAGTGGCCAAGAGCCTCTGGCGGCTTGTTTGGGGTTGTCGTGATTATGTGGTCCTGGATGCTGGCCCCACTCAGCTTTCCCCAAGTCTGATCCCCCTTACCTTTCCACACACCTTCCACTCCCTGGGCTTTACCTGCGCGGCTACAAACACTCCGGCAGGCATTGTTTAGCAGGTTATTTTCTGCAGAGACAGATCATGTTCCATTTTAGTAGGTACTGCTATTCTTCCAAAGTGGATGCACCAGTGTTTGCTCCTACCACAGGATAGTTCTAGACTCTCTACATCCAGCCTGTGAATGCTAGGTACTGTTGGTCTAGGGCATTTCAGCTTCACCTGTTCTGATGGGTTATAATCCATTCATTGTGTCTGTGTGCACGTGTATAGTTAGTTATTGTTTAATTTTCTGATGAGAAGTGGTATTACCTTCCCATCTCAATTTAAAAATAATATTTAATTTAAAAATATATATGTGTGTGGGGTATGTGCGCATGTGTATTGGGTGCCTCATGGTGACAGATTAATAAGTACTTATTAATAATAACACCCACCAAAGCACAGCTAGAGGCTGAACTAGAATAGCAGCAGGACTTTGCTCTTAAGTAGGAATCATTTGCTGGGCATGGTGGCGCATGCCTTTAATTCCATCACTCGGGAGGCAGAAGCAGGTGGATTTCTGAGTTCGAGGTCAGCCTGGTCTACAGAGTGAGTTCCAGGAGAGCCAGGGCTACACAGGGAAACCCTGTCTTGAAAAACCAAAAAAAAAAAAAAAACAAAAGTAGGAATAATTTTATTCTCTTTCTTTTCCATTTTGTTGTGCATCTCCCTGTCTGTTTCTACCACCATTTTTTTTTCATTTTTTTATTATTACTATTTCCTTTATTTACATTTCAAATGCTTTCCCTAAAGTTC
>NC_034601.1:33873051-33898205 GCF_900095145.1 Mus pahari
TGTTGGCTACTGGTTTGCTATAGATTGCTTTTATTATGTTTAGGTAGGGGCCTTGAATTCCCAATCTTTCCAAGACTTTTATCATGAAGGGGTGTTGAATTTTGTCAAATGCTTTCTCAGCATCTAACGAGATGATCATGTGGTTTTTGTCTTTGAGTTTGTTTATTTTAACACCATATTTTACATTAAATTTATTCCTTGACAGTTTCATACATGTATTAACATAAAATATATTCTGATCATCCTCCTCCTGCCACCCTGGTCAGCTCACGCCCTCTCCTGGGAATCTCTGACATTCATGTGTCTCTGTTTTATTTTGTGGCTCACTTGGTTTTAACCACGGTTGTCTGTGTGATCATGGGTTTAGAGCTATCCCCTGGAGTCTTGTGGGCTAGCCTGTTCTATCAGCGTTCTTATGGCCATTGTCCCCATGCATATATTCCTTGTTTGGGGCTGAGGTTTCCTAGCCTCTGATCTTATTTTCTCACTGCATAGCATTTTCTCTTCAGATGATCGGTTTAGTTGTAAATAGCATCTCACACATCAGGCCCTTTGCATTTTAATGCCTCTGGTGTTTGTTTTATATAGGGAATTTAATTTGTGAGTCAAAGATAGCTTTCAGGGAGTGCATAGAAAATTTACAGCCAAGTTAGTGTTAGATTGCTTTTACAGTTTTCTTTTTCAAAGAGAATTGTCTCTCTCACCAGCTTCTAAAGTTTGTTTGTTCTTCAGTTTTTCAACGCAGTTGAGAACCCACTCTACATATGCTGCTGTGGTTTATACAGCACGAGTTAATGTGGGTTTTAAGTACTTAACATATGTGTCACTATAGTTAGATCTGGAGCTGAAGTTTTAATTCGCAGACTTACATGACTCAGAAAAGAAGTACTTGTTAGAAGACTTGCTGTTAGGATCAGGTAAGAAAAGAGAAGTGCAGATCCGTCATAGCTAAAATGTCAGGTATAATAAGATAAAGCCGGATAGTCGGCCTTGTGTGCTACCTGTGTGGTCCTTATCATAGTGAGTCACTGCCTTTGCTTCTTATGTCATCAGCAGACTTTGAAATTAACAACCTCCCCTGTCCATAGCGCTTATTATGTTCTAGGCTCCTGGGGGGCAGAAAGAGAACAAAGTGTAGGTGTAGGGTTTCGTCTTCACGTGGAAGTGGTCCAGCTCTCTTTGATGGAACTCAGGGCATTAGTGGGTTGAATGGAGTGAGTTCAGTACCCATCCTTCTTCTGATCACATTCCATCCACAGGGTGGGGAGTTGGTCGGCTCTTGGGTTCCACAAGCTAAGCTGTCCACTCCCAGCATGCACAGTGGCAAGAGGGTAGTGGCCAGAAACAGACAGGGCAGGAGGCAGTGCTGCAGTCCTCAGGACCCGCCTAAGCACACAAGAGATTTAGTGAGGGACTGACACGGGTGTGAACTTAAAAGAGGAAAGTTTATATTCCCTAAGATTTTGGGAACAGTGTGCTACCATAGACATGGCAGGCTTCTAGACAGCAGCAATCTGTCCCTCACAGAGAGGCCGAGGAGTCTGAGAAGTGATGGAAGAGTCCATGTTTTCTGCTGCTCATTCAGAGACAAGCATCTCTCTGTGTCCCTAAGTGATGGGAGAGACGTGTCTTGTCATGATGGGACCAGTAATGATCTAATCATGTCTGAAGAACCTACTTCTGTATGCCACCACCCCCAGAATTAGGTTTCAACATTTGGCTATTGAGGGATGTGAACATTTAGTCTGTAACCATCATAGATGAAGGCCTAGGTCCATAGAACAGGGCTTGGTACCTGCCTATGCCTTTCATGCTTTCAATCAGGCAACAGCAACCGCAGCAATGGCAGACAGAGCCCCGCATAGGACAGGTTGTACTTACCATCTCTCTGTGAAGGAGCGACTCATCAGGATCCTGTAGCAGAGGCAGATGGTGAACCAGAGAACTTCACATGGATAGGAGAGCTGACCCTTTCCTCCCCTGGCCTGGAGTAGCTTGCTTATCTCCTTCCTTCACTCATTAAAATATTTTTTTTTTTTCTTGAGTAAAGCAGGGCAGGAGGAAGAAATCCTAAAGACCGAGTATTTATCTGATCTGTCCAAGAGCAAGGTGGACACGTTAGCTCAGAGGCCGTTCATGTCGGGTCAGCCTGAGAAGAACAGACTGGGCGGGTCTCAGTTAACCTCCAGACTCCCTCTGCTCATCCGGGATGGGAGTAGACTGTTAGGGGGTGGGTGAAAGCTTGCTTGTCAACTTGATTACACCTGGAATGAACTAACACCCCTATATAAGCCTATACATGAGCCTGGAAGAAGGCAGCTTTTGCTCTTTGCCTGCTTTCTCTTGCCTTGCTAGCAGCCCACCCCTTCACTGGCATTAGAGCCTACTTCTTTGTGATTCTGGCATTTACTGAAGACCAACTCAGCCTCATGGACTAAACAACTACTGGAATCTTGGACCTTTAATTCATAGACAGCCATTATTGTACTAGCTGAACCACACAGCCTGTAAGTCATTCTACTAAATCATATATATATATATATATATATATATATATGTATATTCATCTCTGTATTTCTGTATCATCTATATCTATATATCTATATCATATAACTATGATATAAGTATTCTACAAGATCCGTATTACTCTAGAGATCCCTGACTAATACAGGGGCCAGCATGAGACATAGCAGGAAGACGAGACCTGTCTGAGAGAGAAAAGTCTTTGCTTTCCATTATGTGTATCTGTTAACAAAGGAACGAAACATTGGTAGATTACTCTCCTCTTGATCCAGTTAATTTAGACACACAGCCACTCCCATGGACTCTAGCCTCTTCACCTAGCCAGATGCACCAAATCTTGAGCTCTGTCCTAGTTTCTAGCTTAAGACGATATTCCAAGATGGCAACCAGTGTGTAGCAACTGCAGGGTGGACTGCACTCACTACACAGCTTTACCAGAGCTCAGTAGATGATTTTTTTCTTTCTTTCAAGAAAAGCCTCTTTATTTCCTTGATCACTTGGAGTGTTGTCTTTTAATACTTGGATTTGGCAGGCTTTCTCTGATGCCAAGGTGCCCACCGTGAACAGAATGTGGGTAAACAGCTTGGAACACAGAAGCTGAATGGGCTCTGGTCACGTGTGCCTAAGGGTGGCCAGCCACGTTATCCCCCAGCCAGTGCCAGCTCAGAGAAGTCCCAGTTCTGCGGTCACTGCCACTTCTCTGGGTCACACACATCCTCTGTTTGCAGTCTTGAAGCTTCTAGTCTGATGCCAAATATTGGGTACCCCCTCTATGACATGCACCACCACACACTTTTATATGTGTTTATTCATTAGTTCTGAAGATGAGCCCGTGAGATATCCCATCACCTATCTCCCAGTGGAGAAGGGGATGGTGTGCTTACAGAGCAGGGTGAATTTCATACCTGGAGTTAAGTGCCCGAGACAGTCCACGAGATAACACGGGAAGAGCCAGGCTCAGGTGTCAGTAAGTGGGTTAGGTTTTGCCTTTTTAGCTCTGCCCTTTGTGGCAGTTTTGTCTCTATTCTAGGGCCTGACTGTTGAAGAATGTGGGAAATATTTCTAAGAGTTGTGACTGGCCCTAGAAAGGCTTTAAGAATCTTAAAATAAAATAAAATAAAGCATAAGCACAGGGAAACTCAAAACACTGAAGTATCCAGTAAGAGTGAGTCTATGCTGTAGTTCAGACCTGGTTCTTCCTCCCAGCCTCCTGCTCCTGGAAATAAGACTCAGACTCAAAATATATTCACAAATACTTTGACCATGTAGCTAGACGTTATTCTGACTAGATCATAACTCATATGACCCAATTGTTTTAACCTACATTCTGCCACAAGGCTGATTACCTGTGCTCAGGAACCATGTGTCCATCTTATCACCGCTCTTTGGTGACCCACCCACCTTCTCTCTCCCAGAATTCTTTCTCCTCCCAGATGTCCTACCTCTGTTTCCTGCCTAAGTCATAGGCTGTAGGCTTTTTAATTTGACAGGTGATGCATCCATACAATACACACAACATCCTCTCTACAGTCCTACATGCTTCTGCACTTTTCCTTTAAGAGACTACATTCTTCCTCCTTGTCCCCACATTACAGATCCATATGAAGTGTTTTGGATTTGCTGACGGTGGAATTCAGCTCCAGCAACAAGAGAGTTCCTTTTCAGAAACTGTTATCAAATAGGAATGCTAGAAGACCATTGATGTCAAATTCAAAGAGGCATTGTTAAAATGTACTATATATATTTTGGGATCAATAACAGGAAAGAAATGTAGAGCTTACTTATCTATCTTCACTACGTTTATAACTTTCTAGATGAGGGGAGTGATTTGAGAGTGTATAATAGATTCTAGGCCTTCCATATGCATTATTTAATTAGATTTCAGCATATCCCCCTTCTTTCTCTTCTTCTTTTTCCTCTTCCTCCTCCTTCCCTTCCCCTCTTCCTCTTTCTCCCACCTCCTCCTCTTCCCCCTCCTCTTCCTTTTCTTCCTTCTCTTCCTCCTCCTCCTCTTTATTTTTTTGGACTTGAAGGCAATGCTGCTGTTTCAGAGCCCCAGTGGGATGTCACATCATTCCTAAAGCAATCTCCCTGAACTTTCTGACTACATACTGTGTCAGTACCTTAGCCCTTGCCAGTTTACTGTCACTTACACACTTAACTGTTTGTGTAACCTTCCTTTCTTAGCCAACCCTTAAGAAATGCTCATTTCATACACAGTAAGTGATAGTTGTATAGTGTATAATTGTATAGATAACTTAGATAATTGTATGGATGATTTAGATGTGCTTAGATCATGAGAGTGTGGGAGCTAGTAGAGCCTTTCAGGGTCTGAGTGAGACCGATGTCAGTTCAGAGGAACCCGAGTACACCGGAGTAGGCAGAAGAGAGTGGGAACTTATGTCAGACATGGTCATGTGAGAAGCAGCATTGCTTGTTCCTACTGGGAAGAAATTTTAGTTACATTTGGATGGCGTGTTTATTATTCAGCTCTTTCAAAACTACCCCTAATGCTGTCTCTTTTGTTTCCTCAAAATTAATTATCTTTTGGTAGCTATGGTAACTCAGTTGAAGCTCTGTTAGGCATGTAGTCTGTATACATTGAACTATTTGCTATCATCATTCTAAACATTTTTTCTACTTATTCAATAATTCTCCTTTATAGTGTTCCCTTCCTTCTGTTGAAAATTGGCTTTCCCCTTTAGACTTGTAAGGACAATTTTATAAAGAATCCAGAATGACAGACTGGCAGATAAATGATGGGAAGATGCCTACCATCTTTGTCAGTAGTTTCGGTGTCATGTTTTGCTTGTGAGGACGTCTTTCTAGTCAGTTCTCACTTTGAGGACCCCTCAATCCTTGGCACTCACAGGCTTGGTTGCTGAGCTTCTGAGCACTGGGGCCTTAATGCTCTCCCTCTGAGGTGTGCACTCTTCCCTTCCTTCTTTGGATTTGGTGCCTCTTGTCTGGACCTGGTCTACCCAGTCCCACCTCTGTGTGTGCAGGCTCTTCTTTCCCTGGGTGGCTTTTTACTTTGCTGCCAGCTTCCCAGTTCAGCTCCCTGCCTTGTTTGGCCTCTTGATTGGTTTTGCCCTTCTCCCCTCTTTTGGAGAAGTTTTGAACCTGTACCTCAGCTCTCTGAGGTAGACCAGATGGTTGCACATTGTCTGGTCTTCTGTAGTCAGGGCATTGTTTAACTCTTGGGTTTTTCTGTTATGGAAAGTGGGACAGATAAGCCCTGTCTGCCAAGAGACTGGGTTAGATGAAGAAATGGACTCCTGCTACACATGGAGTTTCCCACTGTCTCTACAGTGCCAGTATTGGAAAAAGACTCCTTTTCTTTTTAAAGAACCATCTCAAAAGTTTGATTCTATGTATTGCTGTGTGTCTCTGTGTGGGCATGTGCGGATGGAGATAGGTGCTTGTGGAAGGCAACAGAGGTAGTTAAATCTCAGGAGCTGAAGTTAGTGGTTGTGGGCCACCCTTACTGCATGCCAGGATCGCAACATAGGTCCTCTGTAGGAGCAGCATGTACTCTGTACCACCGAACTGTCTCTCCAGCCCCTGCTCTTGCTTCATAATACTCCTTGCATACTCACTAAATATTACCTTAGTGCCTGTTTTATGTGTGACTTTGTTCTAGGTATTAGAGACACACACTGGAGGCAAATAGACAACACAAAAAGAAGAAGAAGAAGAAAAAGAACATCTAAGGCACTAAAAGAGCAAGATAACACTAAAACATCCATTGCAAATCACTTCTTAAAATACGCATAGTATGGCAGAAGAAGTTATGATGTAAATTCCTTTAAAGTAACCGTGTTTTTAAACCGCCGTTACCTCTGTGGGGTGCTTGCTCATGTCTTCTAGGTCCACTGTGGATTCCACATGGTCATCGTGACCCCAGGGTCCGTGTCAGACACTCTTACTAGTGATGTTAAATAAGCTGGGTTTTATCCAGGTGGTGACTGTTGTTTCTAGCTAAATGCCTCCCTGACAGCTCAGAGCACTAACAGGAACCTTCCTTCCGGTGAAGGTTTTGCTGTTGCTCAGAGTCCCTTGCTCCACAGTGTCTGGCCCAGGGAGACCATGCAGGAAATGTCTGTGGGCCCAGAAAATGCATGCTTCTCAGTAGCGCTTTTACACACAGCCCTGGCTGGGGGAGGGCTTTGGATAAAATGGGATCTCTATCAGGTTGTGGTCACTTTAGAATCATTTTCAATTTCCAGTATTTACTAAATACACCTAAACCTACATGATACATGACTGACACTTTCCCAAGAGACGTTTTAAAAGGTATATGAATAGGTATTTATAGATTTGCCTCTGATTTTAATGTTGATGGTTTCCCAGCAAACAGGGAAGAGCCTAGGTGTGGTAGCTGCTCTGTGGGAATTGGCCCAGGTCTCTAGAGCACCAGGTTGTGAATGCCAAAAAGCACGTTGTTCAGCATCTGTGTTTCTATTTTCTGGCCAACCCTTGTCTCTTCCTCTGCCTTTTGTTCTTTCATGTCATGTAATAAAAAAACCCGAGGAAGTAAAGTGGCCTTTTCCAAAATGACACAGCATGTAAGAGGAAAAGTTTGGACGAGAATTTGGGTAACTGCTTTCTCCAAGGGAAAAAAAAAATGCAGCCAAGTGAATGATGTTTCTGGTCCCTTTATTATTTTAACCTCTGAAAGAGTCAAGCATCATATTTCCCTGGGTCTTTCTGTGCCTCCAGTTGTACCCCACAACGACTTTACAGGAAAGTGTGGATATGCACACTGTACTTCAGCATTCACAGCAGGTTTATTTAAGCACAGTTGGGGTGCTGCATCGCGCACCAAATATAATCCATATCGAAGCCCCTGCCCTGCAGCTGCTTCTTGGCTTCTGTCTTGTCCTCGCGGTCCAGACTGGCTAAGATGACACAGAGCAGAGACTCCAGTTTCACTTCAGGATCTGCAGCAGCTGGAGAGAGCGTCAGGCAGATGGGCTTTTCCACCCTGATTATCCCCACTTCCTAAATTTAGAAATACATGCTTTTAAAAAAAATGTAAATTACCCGAGGGGGTGGTGTAGCACATGCCAGGCTGTGCTAACGAGCGCAAATGGATGTCATCTGCTGACTCCCAGGTGCTGCATCCACAGCTCAGCTCCGTTCTGTCTCCTTTAAGTTTGTTTGATTTTATCATTGCTCTTCTCCATGAAGCTGTGCTGTCGAGTCTCTGTTCACATGTTCATTGTTAAAGATGTTGATGTGTGTGTCTAGTTTTTTTTTTTTTTTTAATTAATTAATTAATTTTGAGACAGGGTTGTAGACCAGATTGGTCACAACTTTTACTGTAGGCAAGGATAACCTTAAACTCTTGGTCTCCTCCCTCCCAAGTGCTAGGATGATAGGTGTGTGCTGCCACAACTGGCCTGTATGTAGCATCTTAAACTAGAATTATTTATGATCTATCTTTTGAAGGACCCGTGAAGCTTTCAAGCTACTGGACTAGAACAATGCTTCCAGGGGAGGAAGGCATTAGATAAGAACCTTCTTTTGTCTTACTTTTGCCACACATTACCTGGGAAGATTTAGACAGGACAGTGTGTTTCTCTGCTGTATGGGTGGGTGGGATTAGGTGCAATGAACCTTTCACAATGAACGTTCACTCTCTCTTTTAAAAAAGTTTATTTGCAAGTTATTTTGAATATTATCATGTTCCTAGAATATAGCACAGTGCCCACTGTGGAGAAGACGTTTAAATATTGTCAAATGTACACAATATATTTTATGTTTCTCCTTAGGAAAACTCATTGAGAAAATGGTTTAGAAGACAAATGTTTAATGACCACTTTGTTTCTATTAGAATATACTAAACTAGGTCTTTTCTGTTTCCTCTAATTGTTGAAGGGGCCAAACTATGGTCCAGAGACATGGAAGGCATGAACAAACAAATGAGATTTAGAGTTCATATCATCCTCCACTAGGATGTAAATTATATGGGAGAACCACTTCATTCATCCATCTATCCATCCATCCATCCATCCATTCATTTGAAACAGGGTTTTGCCATGTGGCCAAGGCTGACCTGATACCATGTAGTCCAGGCTGAACTTTAGCTTTTGATCCTCCTGCTTCAGCTCTGATTGTTGGGGTTACAGACATGTGCCACCATGTTATATGAAATGCATGCTTATAGGACCACTCTTATTCTAAAGTTCCAACAGAAACAAACAGTCTGTGAGTCCATTATCAAAGGAGATGAACCGAGGAGAGATGACTCTAGAAGGTTTATCCTGGAGGGAGAATGGAAAGAAAGAACATTCAGGAAGCAAGAGGGTCATTGGGAGGAAGGGAGGGAACATGGCTGTCCAAGCCAATCTCAGCACAAGCGGCAGCAGTCACAGAGGCAGAGACTAACCTCTGTCTGTCTGTCTGTCTGTCTCTGTGTGTGTGTGTGTGTGTGTGNGTGNGAGAGAGAGAGAGAGAGAGAGAGAGAGAGAGAGAGAGAGAGCCTTTTCCACATGAAGGGAGGTAGGAACGAGGGGAGTTGAGGCTAGAGATGAGGCCACAGGCTAGCAGAGGAGTAGACACTTTGATCTCACTGGGTACACAGGCAGAAGACTTCTAGAGCCTTATATACAGTAACTTGATCAAAATTGCTTTAGTCATTTGATTTTTAGCAGCAGAGTTGGAGGATTGATTGGCAGCTTGCTAGGAGACAGTGAAGAATCTGCTAGGATACTTCAGAACCGAGTGAGATTCCAAACAGACATAAGAAATCCAGTCTGAGAGATTCTCAAGGAATCTTTCAAATCCTTGGAATTATTTGTTTCAAAGCCAAAGTAAAAGTGCACACCAAAGAATTGTAAAGAGGGCGTGTGCTTTGACAGCACGTCGACTAAAATGAGGATGCAGAGAAGATTCGCATGGCCCTGTGCAAGGATAACATGCACATCCATCAACCATTCCATAATTTTTACCAGAGGAAATTCCATATCTTTAAATTGCTTTTTAATCAGTGAGAAGGAGCAAGATAGCAAAGTTACTGAGGATGTTAAACCAGAAAAGGAGATCAAAGTGGACAAGGAGGCCGCTGATAGATGTGAAGAAAGAGGACATGGTACCAGGAAGAAGAAAGTGGAGCAGGAAATTTCTGAAGGAAAGCATCAGCACAGCCGCAGCAGCTGCGTGAGCCCCAGCAGCTGCCAAAGGCAGGCAGGCACCTGGCTGCTCTGCAAGAGAGAAGGCTGAGATCCCGGTAGCTCTCCTGGTTGAAGCACAGAGGAGGAATTAAAGACCAAACTTGGATATGCTGAAGAGCATTACACGCAGAGGGAAAGAGGTTCTAGAACAACAGAGGCAGCAGTTGCTCACAAACCACCAGAACTTTCACATGGAACAACTGAATAGGCTGATAACAGCGGCAGCATGGCCCGCACCCTCAGCAAGCCCACCAGCACTCAAGAGGACCTGGGCTGGCCCCACTTGGAGCAGCAGGGCATCCTGGCATGATGCCCCGGTAGCAGCCCCCTCCGAACCCTCTGTGCTACCATCAGATGCTACCATCCCATGTCTTCCAGCCAGGTCAGATACCAGGTCCCAGTTCCATGATGGCCCCCACCCCTCCCGGTATGCCTCCAATTCCCAGAAACATCTTAGAACCCCAGGTTCCCCTCACAGCATCAAACAACATGTATTCCTCCTCCTCCGCCACAGCAGCGGCTGCTGCTTCCACTTGGAGATGGGGTCCCTCCACCCCCTGCTCCAGGCCCACATGCCTCGACCACTACTTAGCCTGGAGGATGAAATGGCGTGGCAAGACTCCTGTCTCTGCTTCTTTGGGTTTCATTCAGGATTTTTCTTCTCACAGACCCAAGCTTGAGTCCCATGTCTCTCCCGTCCCTGATACTTCTGGTGTCCGGTCCTTAGCTATTACTCATCGGGAAGAAGCCTGTGGAGACTGGTGTGCCCCGGTCATCAGGAAAATAACCCGTGTCTCTCTCCCCTGTCCCTGTGGCAGGTACCGGCAGTTGGTCTACAGATCCTGGTGACATTAATATTTTATTTCCCTCTCTTTGTCTTGTGTTTCAGTGAACAGTCCTATAGAATTATTGTACTTTCTTGCCCTGTTTTGGTTGTTTTTAAGGAGAGCATCCTCAGTTAATAGAAACAAGGAAAAATGGTGACAGGCAGAAGGAGACAAGCCACAGAGGGACACACCTTAGGCAGTGGTCCTCAACCTTCCTAATGTTTTGACCCCCTAACACAGCTCCTCATGTTGTGGTGACCCTCCCCTACCATAAAATTGTTTCATTGCTACTTCCTGTCTGTAATTTTGCTCCTGTTATGAATCATGATGGAAACATTTGATACGTGACCCCTGTTGAGGACCACCGAGGTGTGATAATAACCTTATTTCTGTTCTCCTGAGTTAGGAATGATGCTCCTGCTCCTGGTAGAGCTCCCGAGACTTTCCACCACATGTAAATGCACCCACATGAGAAGAGCTGGGGACCGAGGCGGTACCCTGCTGACTTTATTCCCTAGCGAGGACAGTGAAGGGCTTCATTGTGCCTAGAAGAAGATGCCACTGTCCCTCGCGTACAGTGGAGGGTACAAACATTAGGACAGGCCCACTCCTTCCCTCCCACCCTTCTGGTTTTCTGTGTGGTAGATTCACTGGGTTGGCACTAGGTAGTTTGCTTCCTAAGGGCAGTGTGAGTTTTAAAGGTTGGAATTAGGGGAGGCTTTCCATAGGTTCTCGAACTAGCCAGGGAAGTTCAATGAGCCTAAGGCCCTGTCTAGACACCTTTAGGAGTCCCACCTGATTCTCCCCACACCCTCTGCCCTCACTACTCCAAATCTAGCCTCATATGTGTTCTGAAAAACCTTCCTCCTCTAAGAAAGGAAAAACAAAAGCCTTTAAAATAGGCAACCAGTCCATGCTAAATGTTTCATCTCATGAAACCCAGTTGTGGTGGATTGGGCCACAAGTCTCTAAACTTCCTCTTGCAGTGGCTAGGTGAGTGGAGTTTCTTGAAGCAGTATTGAGGTTCAGAATGGAAGTGGAAATGTGGGCGCTGGCCAGCAGCCTCCCTTCCCACCTTCTCCGGGTGGTTGAGAATGTGCTGAGAGTACAAGCACCTCACTTGGCTTTGGAGCATTTATGCGTCAGGGTTTGGGGGTGCTCACACTGATGGGGGTAGCCTCCAGAGGAAGGGTCACAAAAACGCCTTGATTTGAGCTGGTATCTCCCCCCACTGATAAGCCAGTTGATGGCTCTTGGTTTTGTCAGCCTGGCCTTCCTTACCTCTGTCCTTCTGTGAGGAGTACCATGTGGGTGTCTTTGGTTTGTTTCATGGTCAGCTTCATTACTGAGAATGCAAGGTAGAACGCCTTTTGGATGTCTTTTTCTATGTGTGTTTTAAATCTTTACATGTGCAGTGGGTATAGGGAGGTGTCTGTAACACCTTAGAACTTTCCCCCTTAATGTCAGAATGCAAAACTCCACAGTTGAGATTTGTACTCATTTGCCTCTAACCAGATGGCCCTGCTCCCCTCAGAGACCTGAGTTACTGGAGCTAAGGAAACCTTGTTCCTTATGTGTGTGTGTGTGTGTGTGTGTGTGTGTGTGTGTGTGTGTGTACGCGCGCGTGTGCGCATGCATGCACTCTAGGCTCTTGGGGTGGACATGGCAATGGAAGTGAGCATGCGCCTTGGAGTAGACTTGGCAATGGAGTTGAGAATGCATCTCGCAGAGGTTGCAGACCCCAGTGCCTCTTGACAGTGCCCGGGTTTCCCCCACATCCCTCCATTCTCTTCTGAAGGAAACTCGCCCCTTCAGAATGCCCACAGATCCTGCTGGAGTCCTAGACTCTGGCATTCTGGTTTATACTGTGGTCCTTTGTCACCTCTCAGGTGTAGGTATTTGTAAAAGACTGGCCAGGGTGTCATTGGGTTTCATTCCTGTAATGACACCAGTTTGGGTCTGCAAGGGGCAGGTTACTGTGTGGGCTTTGTACAAATGTGTTTCTCAGTGTGGGTTTCCTTTTCTTTTGTTGTTTTGTTTAGTTTTTAAATAAGGAGAGTTTTGAGATCTTGGGAGAAAATGAATGAAAGTGGCTTAACTTCCCTCTTTTCAATTGAATAAATGAAGTACCATTTATGAAAAAAAGTTTGTAATGGGGGAGCCCGAGAAGGAAACAGGTGTAGAATTGGAGGCAGTTTCAATTAGTAGGGAAGGAATGTAAAAACCAAGGTATGTTGTTCCTGGGGAGTCAAATCTGACCTTTAGTGGACATTGCCTAGTGAATGAGCAACCAGACCTCAGAAACCTAGGCTGATGGAAGTAACAGGTCAGATGTTCACTGTGGTCTCCCTGGACGGCACCCACCTGAGCAGAACTGAATGATGCTGTCTTTTCCTGGGGACAAGAGGATGTGAATTAGGGGATTGCAACCCCATAGGAAGAGCAACCATATCAACCAAACAGACCCTCCAGAGCTCCCAGGGACTAAACCACCAACCAAAAAAAGTACACATGGAGGGACTCATGGCTCCAGCTGCATATGTAGGAGAGGATTGCCTTATCTGGCATCAGTGGGAGGGGGGACCCGTGGTCCTGTGGAGGCTTGGTGCCCCAGTGTAGGAGGATGGTAGAAGGGTGAGGCTAGAGTGGGTGGGTGGGTGGAGGAGCACCCTCATAGAGGCAAAGGAGTAGGGGTATGGTATGAGGGGGTTGTGGAAGGGAAACTGGGAAGGGAGACAACATTTGAAATGTAAATAAGTAAAATAACCAGTTAAAAAATTAAATACATTGAATGATATCTGTAAAACTCACAGTTTGGAATCTCATGAAAGGCTTGGGAAATACAGTGTATAATTTTGAAACAAGCAGACCCCAGCAGTTTTTCTCTTCCTGGTTTGTCTGGATGGGTCTGCCAGTTTTTCTATTTGTTAGACTCTCTGGCCATCCCTTCTCCTCAGGCTTTCTCCCCTGTCCTAAGTTGGCATGTGTGTCATTTGTTTATTTGGTACTTCTGGGAATGGAGAGACCCCTGTCCCACTGGCCTGGGAAGATGGGGGAGGTACTTTGCTCAAGTCCCCTCTTCTCCCTTTCCTTCCCCCTCCCCGCCCTAATAGTCACATGTGAAGCAATGTTAGCATTGCTTACTAACCACTGAGTCTTCTCAGTTACTCTTTTAGTGTAGAAATAAAACATGTTCTATTTTAAGTTCTGATCCATAAGTAATAGCTGTTGTCTCCACCATGACAGCTTTATGTAATACGGTGATTATAAATGATTCTACATTTGATGCCTTAGTGAGAAGTTTAACCAAGCTGTATGTGCTGGGCCTAAGTGCCTAGCAGGCAAAACATGCTATGTGTTTCTGTGCCTCCCCTGTCCTCCACTGGTGTCCCTGATTGCCAAGCAGACAGCAGAGGATGCATCCCCTTGCCTACTCGGCTTTCCTGAGTACCGCAGACTTGGTTCAGAAGTTTGACAAATGCACATTCCTGAATTGCCAGGCACGCTGGTGCTCAGTGCTGCTATCTACAGAACATCGGTCGGCTCTGTCAGGCAGAACTTCTTTTTCTTGTCAACTACAATGGAAGACAGGCAATTACCCTAATTTTAGAAGTAAGAGGGGGCTCAGTGGTGTGACTAAGCCACTCCTTGGTTGTCAGGGCTGTGGGAACTCGGAGGAGAACCCAGGTGGGTCTGCTTGTGAAGTCACCAACCCTGCCTCAGAGAAAGGGCCCACAAGTGGCCACCGACAAGGGGTTTCTTTTTTCCCAATTAACTTCATTGAGGTTCAGTTTGAGCTGAAGCTATGTAAATAGCTGAATATGCCCAACAAGTCACTATTTCAGTAAAGATACAGAGCATTTTTATTGATGCGTAAGAACGTGCTGTCTGTTGAAAGTGTGTATTTGGTTTGATAGAATCCTATAATACATATATTTTTAACCTGGTATTTTGTACTTGCCATAATGGTATTTTTTAAAAAACTAGTTGCTATTAACTTCTTTTTACGTGTAGGAATGTTTCACCTCCGTGTATGTATGTGTACCGCACGTATGCCTGGTACCCACAAGGTCAGAAGAAGGCACTGACTCCCCTGGAACTGGAACTGTGGATGGTTGTGAATCACTCTGTGGTACTGGGAACCAAACCTGGGCCCTCTCTAAGGGCACCGTGAACTGCTGAGCCCTCTCTAAGGGCACTGTGAACTGCTGAGCCCTCTCTAAGGGCGCCGTGAACCGCTGAGCCTCTCTCCAGCCTTGTCCTGTGATTTTAAAACTCATCTGAATGCATCAATACTAAGATTTTTTGGGGGGGAGGGGAGGGAGAAAACGTGTTGTGGCTGTGCTTTGTCTTCCCATCCTTCTGCTGGGGAGCATTTGAGTTGCGTCTGGCTTGGGGAGCACCATTAAGAGACAGCTATGGACACATTTCAGTCTTTGATTTTGGAGGCGGGTGACTACATATTTATTAGTGAAATGGTTGGCTTTTTACATTTCTTGGAAACGCTCAAACTGTTTTTCAAAGTAATTGCTCCATTTTCTTTGGTGAACTGTTCATCCAAATATCTTGGCTTTTTATTTATTTTTTATTATTTTTTTAGGTGTCTTTGTTTTCTTACTATTGAATAAATGTTCTTAACTTTGAGCAGTTCCCATTTCTATTATTCTATCTTGAAATTGATTTTCCGTCTTTTATTTTCCATTCTGCATTTAAGCTTATCCAATGAATTTTAAATTGCAGACATTTAAAATTTCCAGCCTCTCATTTTCTTTCTTATTATAGCTTGTTTTTTTTTTAAACTAAGACTTCCTGTCTTTTCATTTATTATAAATGCTCATTTTCTTTGTTGAGCATAATTGCAACAGATAATTTAAAATCCATGTCTGATAATTCCAGTATCTGAGTCATCTTGAGATCGGCATCTGTGAAGGTTCATTTAATGTGTCTAGCTGCTGGATCTTGGGATGCCTAAGAAGCTAGTTAAGTATCGTTCTGGTTGTGCCTATGGGGTGTTTCTCGATGAGATTAGCATTTAAACTAGTCCCCTGACCCGTGTGGGGGACACCAGAATGTTGAGGGTCTGAAGGGAACAGCGAGTGAGAGGTTGGATTCTGGATGTGTCAGACTGAAGGATCTTGGGGCAGGTGGCATCCATCTTCTAGCGTTTGTGCCTCAGATTATCAGGTCTTCAGATCTGGACAGGAATCACATTCTTTCCAGCCATCAGGGGTCTTCCATCTCCAGCTCCTATTTGCATGATAATGTAGCTTCCATGCTCCCAAGAGCATATATGGAACAGTATCATGTTATTAATCTGTATGGGGGGGAAGAGGGAGGGAGGGAGGGAGGGAGGGAGGGAGGGAGAGAGAGAGAGAAAGAGAGAGAGAGAGAGAGAGAGAGAGAGAGAGAACGGAGAAAGGATGAACAGAGTGCAAGCGAAAGTCAGAGGCTGTCTATTACAGCATCTGTCAATTGTCTTTTTCTTTTAAAATAAAAATTTTCTTAGTCTTTTTAAAAATGAGGTGAAACTTGAAATCAACGTCATCATCATATGGAGTTGAGTGTGTTTAATGGAGTCTGGTTTTTGTTACCTGGGCCTGTGACATACTGGTTATTATTACCTGCGCAGCAAGTAGCCACTTCACTGGGCCAGACAGCCTGAAGATTGTGTCATACCTGAGGCGGGTGGCAGCTCAGACCTCACCACTCTTCTCTGTGCCCTCTCTCTGTGGGTTTGAATATCATCCCTTGTCTTCTCTTCCTTCATTTGCTTACTATTACCGCTCTTCTTGGTTGGCTTAATTTGACCAAATACATGCCATATACACACCAATGCACAACAAAGTATTATGTTCCCTGACATGGCTTGACTCTTCATGCTTACTTGGTAATCTGGATTATCACCTAATTGAAGGTAGAAAGCCAGTCCCTTGAGGCGCTGTAAATTTCTCTGTGTGGTAATCGCAAATGGTGTGGTAAACTGGTGATGGGTGAAGCAAACGCCTCCTTCTGGGAAGGCTTGGAGAAAGCAAAGGAATCTTGAATTCTAAAGACTTGCCTCTTCATTTTTTTTTTTATTTTATTTTTTTAGTAATAAGGGTTTTGCAAAGGGCTTTGGCATTGTGGGAGAAGGGAAAGCTTGATAGTAGCCTTTTGGATATTTTGCTTTGAGGTTATTGGTTGGCTTCTGGAATTCATGGTCCTGAAGGCTGCATACTGGAGCAAGTGGATTAAATAGCTTATAGTTTGTATCCCTAAATGGCATATCAGGGTTCCCTGGAGGAGCCAGTGTATGCACGGATGTGCTCAAGAATTCAGAGAAGTTCGATATTAGGAATCGGCTCCTGTGAGTGGTGGCAGGCCCCGTAGAGCTGACATCCCAGGTTAGATCCAGGCAGAAGCCACTCTGGAACCAGAAAGAGCTGATACCCAACTTAGAGCACCTGGCAGGATATGTTCTTGCTTGACCACCTGATTGTAAGAGGCGTGCCCTCCCCCCCCCCCCGTGTGAAAGGCAGTCCCCTCCCCCCACGCAGCTAATTTAAATGTTGATCTCATTCCAAAACACCTCTATAGAAACATCCAGAATAGTGCTTGACTATACCTGTGCGCCTTCCTTATAGCCTATTGAGGTGGCATTGAAGACCAACCCTCACCAGCAAACGTGCTTTTAAGCCTTAACTCGGGAACTCTTTATTAAAGACATACATGAGGTGCTCAAAAATGTTACTGACATATTCAGGGTAGAGGATGATGTGTGTCCTAGACTTGCTGTCCTTCCTGTCTCTTGTCCCCCATCCCTCCGCACCCTAGGAGTCTCCTTTAACCACAGCTTTCTTTGCAAGATCTTGGATCTAGTCCTTGTACTGTAGCCCGTGGCAGAGCAAGGAGGAGGCGAAAAAAAAAAAAAAGAAAACATTTTCCAGGAAAGCCTTCATGGTTGAACTTTTATCAGAGGTTTTAGCATTTGAGCGCACAAGGCCACATTCCAAAGCCAGCTGCAGTGGGGCTGGGCAAGCTGTTGTCGTATTTCTATTGACCTCCATTGCAGAATACTAACTAGTATGGTGGCTTTCCCTCTTCCTTGTGGGATACCTGAGATCCTGAAATAATCTCGAAGTTTCTTTGCCTAATTTTCTCTGTAAGCTAAGACGTGCCTATCCTCATAGAAGGGTGGTCCCTGGGATCTCAGCCTACCCTGGTTCAGTGTTTGCAGGGGTCGAGTTCATTTTCCTGATTCTCAGGCTCTTCTTCATAATATAGGTAGGATAGGAAAGTTGAAAGGTTCCTCTTCATCCAACAATTAGGAAGGATGGAGTAACTGCGACAATGATGCTTTATTTAGAGGGTTTAAAAATCGAGTGTGCATTTGCTGATGAAAGGAGGCACTGATAGTGGGTGTGAGTTTTAAAGTTTTGCAGCCTTGGTAGAGAAAGCATAATTATAGAGTAGATGACGTTATTTCTTGCCAATCAAAGATCAGTTTACTGTTATATATTTTTCTTCTCCTTTGGATTTTGAAGTATTAGCGATATTTTGTCTCAGGGTATAAGGAATTTGACCAGATAATGTGATCTACTGAGGTGGGTTAAAAGTCTCCAGCTGAAGTTGCAAAATGTAACGTTTATATTCTTTCATTTTTCCCCCTTTTTTATTCTTTGACAATTTTATACATGTACACAATGTATCTTGGTTATACCAGGCATCTATTCCTGCCCTCCATCTCTTGTCCCCACTTCCTTTCAGTGCACCTCCTTTCCAACTTCTCTCTCCTCACATAGCCATGGAGTCTAGTTCATGCTCCCACATGTACGTTGGTGAACCTACTAGGGAATGGGCAGTCTACAGTATCTATCCATCAAAGAACATCCATTCCCCTTCTCCCAGGAGCCATCAGTTGCCAACGTACACCCAGAAGTGTGATTTCGGGTCTCCTCCCCATGCTGCCCGTAATTTTAACTGGCTTGATCTGATCTTATCTAACTAACCATAGCTGCGGTGAGCACATGTAGACAACAGCCATGCCATGTCCAGAGGACATTTACAGCACACCTCCTTATCCTCTGGCTCATACATCCTGCAGCCCCTGCTAGAACAGACAGTCTTAGAACCTTGGCAGCAAGGGTGGATGTAGACGGCCTCTCGGTGTCTCGGCACTCACAGTTTGCTAATGATCAGCAGCTCAACAGTTAGGAGTCTCTGCATTAATCACTTCCCATTGCAATAAGAAGCTTTTCTGACCAAGGTTGGGAGCAGCACAGATCTATGAATATAAATAAACATTTAGAAGGAGATTTGGCAGTAGGACCCTTCAGCAGAACCAAATCAGTAAGTTCTTCCCTTGGACCTGTGACTCCCCCAGTCTAGGGTTTTTTGAGTGTGTTTTCAGCTGTTCTGTCTTGTTTTATGTCAACTTGATGCAAGGGTAAATTATAGAGAGGAGGGAGCCTCAGTTGAGAAAATGCCCCCATAAGAACAGGCTGTAGACAAGCCTGTGGGACATTTTCGTAATTCATGACTGATGTTGGAGTGCCCAGCACATTGTGGGTAGTACACCCCGGAGCTGATGGTCCTGGGTTCTATAAGAAAGCAGACTGAGCAAGCCATGGGGAGCAAGCCAGTAGTCAGCACTCCTCCATGGCCTCCGCATCAGCTCCTGCCTCCAGATATGCCCACCTGGTTTGAGTTCCTGCCTTGGCTTTCTTCATTAGACTGTGGCTCAGGGTATGTAAGCCAAATAAACCCTTCCACTCATGTCATTCTTGAGCATGATGTTCCACCTGAGTAATAGCAGTCGTAACTAAGATACAGCACCAGGTATGGATTCCTTCTTGTACAGCATGCTTCAGATCTAATTCAGAGAGTAGTTTTTAATCCAGTAAACTGTTTTGCCACTAATATATCAGGGAATACACAGACACACACAGACACACACACACACAGACACACACACACATACACAGGGTGGGGGGAGAGGGAGAGAGAGGGGGGGAGACACACACACACAGAGGGAGGAGAGAAAGAGAGAGGGGGGGAGACAGTGTGTAAGTTAGAGTTTCTTGGTAGTGTAGTATTAGAGTATGCAGGGTCCAATTCTGGGTAAAAATATTGATGTCTTTTGTCTCCAGACACCTCTGTAGCATCTTACAGTATTATGAAAGCGAGACAGCCAGTAGGTAGAGAATTTTTTAGTGAGCTCAAGATCAATTTGTTTATGTACTGCAACAAAAATATGTGCCATCATCAGCAATAGGGTATTATCATTAGTTATGGTGGCAACCAAGAGCAGTGGCCAAATTCTGTGCTTTTTGGAGGATTCTAGGGCCGCGCTGACCAGTGTCTTGTAAGAGGTAACCTGTGCCTGGCTCTAAGATGGTCATTTAACAACCAATGGCTTCTGGAAGCAGCACAATTGCTTATATTTTTTATTGACTTATTGGTCAACAATGCATGTTGGGTTTAATCAATGGTCATTTCTAGTTATATTATAAATGATAAATCATGTTAACATGTTGGGATCACCAAACTTACCAATCAGGCTGTTGTTTCTGATTACTAGAACAATAAATAATCCTGGTGCCTAGGCTGTGAGGTGACTCCCTTTATGTTCAGAAGCTACCATGCATTCTCCTCACTGTGAGTAGAGGTTCTTAGCTCTGCTTTAAAAGAAAATATTTATATAATTGTCTTATACACTGAATTAAAAATCAAGGCAGATATAGATGCCATCACCAGTTTATGGAAATTGAAGAGTTCATTTAGAGATACTGAGAAACATTAAGGAGGAAAAAACAATGTGGTGTTGAACATTATAATCTATGTCTCTTATCTGTCTTTGGAAAAGCAATATTTGCTTATTGGAAATACCCAGAGAGCACTGGACATTTGTCATAAAACTTTACAGTAAATATTTTACACAGTACTGTGAGGGGGCCACAGTAAATTACAATTTTATTCTTGCATGAAAATCCTTATGGTATCCATGCCCTAAGACAACTTACGGGGAAGAGTCAATAGAGGAGAAGAGTAAAGGTATTTTTTTCCCATTGATTTTACCAATACTGAGAACTTCTCCGCTGTGTTTGCGAGCATACAGATTTGCAGATGCACCCTACGAGTATCAGGTAAGGCTTGGAACTAATAAGGGATTCATAGGTGAGGGAATCAGGAGTCAACCAGGCAGAAGTACTGAGAAATAGTTGAAAGAAAATGGCCAAATGGCAGACTTCGTCACCTAGTTATTCCTGGTGAAGACCCCACATAGGGGCAGCACTTGATTTGAAGCTTCTGTTGCCCTTTAAATACACCAGAGCTTCAGGCTTGCAGATTAAAGCGACACTATAATCCTTTTCAAGGTGTTGAGCTTGCTTCCTGTACTTTAACTTAGTTCATGATTACCAGAAATAAACTTAATCCCATTGTCCTTGTGTAACACCACTCATGGCAGCCCTGACGCTGTTAAGCCAGCCTTCAGTGTGGTCCAGGTCAGTTCCGCTAGTTGCCAGTAGGAACTTACTTGGATGTCCACAGGCATCCCACTCCAGGTCTAAAAACAAAGTTTGTCTTCTTGCTCTCTTGATTCTTTCTTGTCTATTCTTTTAAAAGATCTGTTGTCTCCAGAGTATTTGGCACTGGATACCCAAAGTGCACCGTACAGGGCATCTTCTTGGTGTTTAGACTTTAAATCAGGGCGTCCATTGAAAGGCTTGACAGTTTTAAGAGCATTCTCTGTGCAGAGTGAGTTAGAATGAGTCAAGGCTAATGGCAGAGAGAATGATGGAGGGGCTGATGCAGAAATGACAAGTGTCAAGGACTAGCCTAGTTACAGCAGCAGTAGAGAGAAGTGTTGGAAGATGTTTTGACATCAGAACAGGGTAGGGTACTTGGTGATGGACACAGAGTAGGAGATGCAGGTATTAAAGATGGTTCATGGGCATTTTGCTCATGCACCAGCAGGAGTCCAGTGCAGTAAACCGAGGTGGTGTTTCAGTGCACAGTGGAAGCATGTTTGGAGGAGAGGTGGATGTTTAATTTTGTGGGTCACTCAGTTTTAAGGTACTCCAGGAAATCCCTACCACATTTCATTTATATCAACAGCCATCCTCCTGCATCTAACCCAGAAATCACCCCCCTTTTTTTTTTTTCTCATTCCTGACACGTGGTAATTGGTGAAATCGTGTGAATTTGGTACCTCTTTAGAACTTTCTGGATTCTTTCTCCCCTTTCTCCATCCTTTATGCTTGCTTCAGGGCACTGGCCATTTTCCTGATGGCTCCTTGCATCAACTTCTTATTATTGAAATGACTCTTCATTCCAGGTTTTCCCCAGCATCTTCTGCAGTGGTTGGGAGACAGTGACTTTGCCTAGAAGGGGCTCTTAACACTTCCACCTCTGCTTCAACCACAAGAGCTCCCCCCCCCCTCAGCCCCAGCAGGGTCGTAAAAATATTTACATAGTTGAGGTAAAGGCTGGAGAATCTTTGACCCTAGTGGTTCTTCACCTTATAAACAATTGTTGTGATTTTCCTAAAAGAAACTTGATGTGCCAAGGTCAAGGTGGGTTGGTACGCAGGGCAGGGCCTCCCCACTTATCAGAGGAGAAAGGGAAGGGGTCGGGGGACTGTCTATGTGATGGGGTGGGGCTGGGAGGAGAGAATTCGGGAGGTTAAAATTAATTAATGGAGGGGGATAAGATCCATTTATTCACACTTTGAATACCCTTCAATGGCCCACTCTTTACTTCAGGATGAGTTTTAAAATTTGCACCTTATCTACAATATGAGGTTAATTCCCTAAACCCATTGTTGTGGTTTTGGATAAGTGTCCCTTAAGTGTTCATGTGTTAAAAGTGGTATTGGGAGGTGATGGAACCTTGAAGAGATGGTGTTTAGTGATAGGACCCTGGGTCCCTTGGAGTTGAACTCCTGAAGGGAGTTGTGGGACTTCATCTCTTCCTCTCCCTCTTTTAATTACTGTTCATGAGGTAAGCAGTTGTTTCCTGTGTCCCTGCCATTTCCATTCAGTGTGTTAACCATGCCCGAAGCAGCAGACCTATCTATCCTTGGAATAGGACCACCTAAGCTGAGCCAAAATAAATAATACTTACTACAAGCCCCCTACCAGATATGGGCATCACACATCTTCTCTTGCGTTTTCTTGGTTGTCTTTTTTCTTCTTTGGTGGTGGGTATGCGAAACATACTTTTTTCTATTTCTTTATTAAAGATGGGTGAAATTTATCATTTTTTTCTGTGCCTCTTGTCCTTGGCATCACATCTGAGAAACCATTGCTCAACTCCAGCAAAACCTTTTCATGTGGGTCTTCTTTCCTTTTCAATTCCAACTAGCCATGATGTCATTGTAAGTACATGTGTGCAGGGCTAGGGTGGTGCATCGGTTAAACGCACCATTGCTAGATGTGTGCTTGGAAGTGTGTGTGTGTGTGTGTGTGTGTGTGTGTGTGTGTGATGGTCATGCCTCTATGTCCTGCCAGTCGTGGTGAGGTGTTTGCAAGAATCTGTTAATAAAGACTTAGCCTCTGACTGCCAAATGAAGACCTTTTGTAGACTTTGTACATTTTTTGCTAATGTTCAAGGAACACCATGCAACTTAACTAGTGCTTGGAGCCTTAGACTGGTTTAATCTTGCATGTTTTCGAGATCTACAGAAGACGTGGATGAAACTTTAGGGTGGGTAGCTAGGTAGTTGAGGGATGTCTAACAACCAGCCTATGTGGGGGTCAAAGTTTCAAAAGGCACTCAGTAATCTTTATTTCACATTTTGGAATATTAGATGTTTGGAGCACATTTCTGCTGTCCCTCTTAGTGCCAGTGTAAGGAGTTGCTAATTGTCCATTCTTGCTGGAAAGTACTGATTTCCATTTGAATATAACAGTCTTTTTTACCAAAACTTTCCTATGGCTGATTCGAGCAAAGACAGAAGCCTTCTGTTTGTGGACTGAATGTTCAGCCAGCCGTGACGCGGCCACTATTATCAATGAAGCTTATTCATCACCTTCTGCACTGGTGCATTGGATGGGCCTTGCAGAGGATCTGGGAGACTTAGAATGCAGCGCTCCCATCCCCCCACCCTCCTCCACACACTCCTGGTATTAAGTGGTTGTGTTCTATAGCTTTTCTAGACCTTATGGGTAATTAGATCTTTTGTTTTCTCTTGATTCTCAATAGTGTTTTGAGGATACTGGGCACTGATTGAGAATTTGTTCATTTTCTAAATAAAAAAAAAAAAAAAAGAGGGCAATTCATGCCGTTGGGAGATAATTTTGTTGTGCTCTTTCACATGTGAACATTTATATTGCAGTGCCATTTTTATAAAGATGTAGGCAATGTTACATTTTTATCAAATAAAATGAAGTGGCCACTGATGATCCTAGATTAAGAGCTTATAAGCTTTTAAGCAAATTACTTTCAATATTTAATTTTGCACATTTTGTTAACACACAGTTAATTGCTGAATTTTACTTTGATAGATATAACTTTAGAGATACAAAAGAGGCATGTTCTGGTTCTTGACTGGAATGCTGTAGAAGTTACCAAAGTAGGTTTTTGTAAACGTCACGTGCTCTGAAATATGCAGCCACTTTCTCTGAGTACTTTATGACAGCCATTCTGCCACAGGGTACCCTACTGTACCCAGCCACATGACAATGATTAAATTTTTAATTAGATATTTTCTTTATTTACATTTCAAATGCTATCATGAAAGTTCCCTATACCCTCCCCCAGCCCCTGCTCCCCTACCCACCCACTCCCACTTCTTGGCCCTGGCATTCCCCTGTATTGGGGCATATAAAGTTTGCAAGACCGAGGGGCCTCTTTTCCCAATGATGACCAAATAGGCCATCTTCTGCTACATATGAAGCTAGAGACTCGAGCTCAGGAGGTACTGGTTAGTTCATATTGTTGTTCCACCTGTAGGGTTGCAGACCCCTTCAGCTCCTTGGGTACATTCTCTAGCTCCTCTATTGGGGACCCTGTGTTTCATCCAATTGCTGACTGTGAGCATCCACTTCAGTGTTTGCCAGGCACTGGCATAGCCTCACAAGAGGCCGCTATATCAGGGTCCCTTCAGCAAATTTTTACCAATCCTAAATCTGATAGAGGACGAATAGCCAATATATACAAAGAGCTCAAGAAGCTGGACTCCAGAAATTCAAATAACCTCATTAAATAATGGGGTACAGAGCTAAACAAAGAATTTTCAACTGAGGAATACCAAATGGCTGAGAAACACCTGAAAAAATGTTCAACATCCTTAGTCATCAGGGAAATGCAAATCAAAACGACCTTGAGATTCTGTCTCACACCAGTCAGAATGGCCAAGATCAAAAAAGTGACAGCAGATGCTGGCGAGGATGTGGAAAAAGAGGAACACTCCTCCATTGCTGGTGGTATTGCAAGCTTGTACAACCACTTTGGAAATCAGTCTGGCGGTTCCTCAGAAAATTGTATACTACCAGAGGATCCAGCAATACCTCTCCTGGGCATATACCCAGATGATGTTCCAACTGATAATAAGGACACATGCTCCACTATGTTCATAGCAGCCTTATTTATAATAGCCAGAAGCTGGAAAGAACCCAGATGTCCCTCAATAGAAGAATGGATA
>NC_034601.1:33898560-33928522 GCF_900095145.1 Mus pahari
AGGAGTTATAGAGGCAAAGTTTGGAGCTAAGATGAAAGGATGGACTATCCAGAGACTACCCCACCCAGGGATCCATCCCATCATCAGCCACCAAATCCAGACACTNTTGCACATTCCAGCAAGATTCTGCTGAAGGGACCCTGATACAGCTGTCTCTTCTGTTCTATTGATGTTTACCACTTTAAGGCAGTTAAAGCCTGAGATGATTTCAGAATTTGCCTCTTACCGATTATACTTCAACAGTTCTCTCAGAAATTCTCCTATTTTCTGAAGTTTGACCTTTTTGTGTAGAATTTGCAATTTCACCTATAATCATATCTTCCTTTTGCTGTGTTAGGAACATGCTTGGCATCCTCTTATTCCTCATCGCCCCCGAGTGGTGCAAGTGAATCCGAGTCACAGCACCCTATGATGTATTTATATAAAGATAAAGAGAGAGGGGCAGTTATGTTCTGTGGAGGTGTGGTGAGGTACGGGGGAAGCAGTGTGCATCAGTGGGCCCATGCTGAGATATCCCGTCTCCCTGAGGGACCAGGTACACATGGGTATAGTATAGAACAGAGTTTATTCAGGACATGGGGAGAGGAGTCAAGAGGGTAGTAGAGGCAGAAGTAGAGAAGTAGAGGCTGGAGGGAATGGGGAAGGGACCACAGGACAGAGCAGAAACTAGAAGGGCAGAGAGCAAGAGAGGAACAAGAGGGAGGAAGGGGCAAGCAGCCCCTTTTATAGTGGGTCAGGCCTACCTGACTGTTGCCAGGTAACTGTGGGGTGGAGCATACCTGGCTGTTGCTGAATTTAGTGAGCAACTATTCATTCTCAGCTCCTGTTCCTAATCAATAAGAAGGTGGAGATTCCTAACACTTGAAACACTTCCTCGGGCCATCTTCTCTAGTCGGTTTTCCCTAACACAGCACAGGATTCTTCATACCTTGACTGTTGCGCGGTACAGCTTTGACTGACCTGTGCCTCTTGTGTTCCTCTCCCTTCAGACCTGCCACATGGCAGCCACAGCTACTTCAATACACAAACACACACCCCCCGCCCCCATCTGCTTGGAAAAACATCCAGTGGTTTCCTGTTGTGTTCTGGGCAAGCCCAGAGCCTTCCCTGGCTCTGAATTCACAGCAGTGTCTCTGGGACCTAGCTTTGTGCCCTTTGGCTGCTTATCTAGGAGCCTGCAAGGATGAATCTGTAAATTTACCCTCCACTTGTCTGACTGCAGATGTCAGAGTTTTCACCTTCTGTCATCTGAGTTGCCCTGGAAAGCATCGCAGACCCCTTCCTCTGCCCCTAGAAGTTCACATCTTCCTCGGAGCCCCTCTCAGTCCCTTGGGCAGTTTCTTTCCTGGCCTGCTGGTGCTGTGGAAAAAGCTCAGCAAACACACCTCTGTTACATCATTTATTGGTGTTCAATCCCGGTGGGCTGATGGTTTTGAAAAATGCAATAAAACTTAGATGATAGCAAAGTGAAATGTGAAACAGACACAGTAGAAACAGACTTACTGATAAGATAGATTGCTGTAAAAGCTTTTGCATGCTTAATGTCAATCTTTCTCCTTAGCCGTTTGCTTGTAGGCCAGGAACAATTCGCAGGCCAGGCCTGGCCCAGCACTGCTGGTTAATGCTGAGCAAGCAGCTTTCCTCTAATTTGCTGTTATTCACTGGTCAGGGTCCACGTCTTGATCTGTGTTATCTGGCTTCCCACCTTTTGTTTATTCTGTACAAAACGTTGGGTCTTCAGGTAAGTGCCCTGCACAGTGAGTTGGGAAACAGTGCTTGACCTAGTCCCAGTTACTGGCTTACGTATCAGTTGAAGGGGGTCTTGGATTAGTTTCTATGGCTATCGCTTCAGACTTCCTGTTGCTAAGGAAAGGACTTCCTAAGTCAGCCCACAGTCCAGACAGTTTTGTTTGAAGATGCTTTAGCTTCAGTGCCCTCTAGCCCTTAGGACGGTAGGCAGGTGATGTCCTTAGATTCTTAGTGCAGTGAGGGAAGCTTGTCTGCTGTAGGAGAGGCAATTAGAATCAGAGCCCTTTTGAAACAGCCTTGGAGCAGATAGTTGCTTAAGGAAAACAGTCTCCTGACAGTCAGTCACACATGAAAGGCTTTATAGTTTTCAGGTTTCCCCGACAAACCAAATGCAGTTGCTATGCATCCTGTTTTTTACCCTGGGGACAGCCAGGCCCCACCCCCCACCCCCCACTGGTTCAAACATTGTTAGGATCTACATGAAAACTTTTTCACTTATTTCTGTTTCTGTGCTTGTGTGTGTTGTGCATCTCACGTGTGCTGTGTTTATGTTGAGGCAAAAAAGGGCATCAGATCCCCTGGGAGTAGAATTAGAGCAGTTGTGGGCCATGGGATGTACATGCTGGCACGCTGATCCTGGATCCTGGGCGGGAGCAGCAAATGCTCATAACCTCACGGCTAGTTCTCCAGCCCTGGGGTCTGCATCTTTTGAAAGCTGAATTCCTAGGTTCATGCTGTTTGTGCTCCCTCCTGGGACTTGGGAGCAGTGTTTTGCTGTGGTGGGAGGTGTTGGCCCAGGGTTGACTGTTGACTGACCAGCTCTCACACACCCTTGTTTGAAATCCAGTCTAAATCGATTCCATTGTTGTTTTAAATGTCTCCTTTGTTCCAGGGATCCATGGGGTCTCTTGTCTTGCCTTTCTTTAGTCCTGTAACTCTGATCTTTGTATACCTCCATTTCTTTTGTGTGCTGCCCTTTAGTGTATATTGTGTACCTTATCTTTGTTTTTTGCCCCATCTCTCAGTATGTTGTAGCGACTTCACTTTCATCGCTTCTGTTTTTCACACTGTGTCTCAATTCCCGCTCCATTAATGTTGGCCAATTTGTTCAACTGAACTGTCCTAGGCTTTTGCTTCAAAGTTTGGCTAAGCGGTCTGCCTCTATCAGGTGAGAAACCACCATGGGTGACACACGTGATTCCCAGTAAATGCGTTACTGAGCTGTTCTCAAGCCCAGTTAGCGTGATGTAAATAGTCATATGCCCGTACAACACAGAAGGGCATTGTGCTGCCCATTCATTGTTAGAAAGGTCTCATTAATTATTAGCCTGATGGAGGATAGTTGGTATTTCTCTGTCTGTGCCTTCTTGGCCTTTGGCAGTAGAGAAAAAGATGTGAATTCTGCCCACAGACCGTCCACCCTGCATGGCTGACTGCCAGGAGTCACATGCCTGCTGAGTTGTTGCTGCACCCTCTTTCTTCCTTTGTATTCCTCAAGGCTCCTGTAGTTGTTGGCCTTTCTGCCTGGTGTCCCTGAGTTATAGCCCTTTTAGTTCTTTGAGCGATGAGGACTAAGCATTGTTTAACAACTTAAGCAATCTTTATGGGCTTTGAATTCCCTCCACTAAGGAAGCCAGGCAAGCTCTTGATAGCTCTGGGGCACCAGGCAGATCTTCTCTAGGTTATAGCCTTGTTTCTGAACTTGTGGTTTTTAACTCATGGTTCTCAATACTCATATTTGCTCCATGGTGTTCCAAACTGAAAGAGAGAGAGAGAGAGAGAGAGAGAGAGAGAGAGAGAGAGAGAGAGAGAGACACACACGAGGGGAGAGGAAGGGAGATGGACTGAATAGTGTTCGAGATCTGCAGTCCTCCCGCAAGTCACTGAGGAAGGTGTCCCCTCCCTCTGGAATGAGCACATGAAGTAGTTCTCCCACTAATTTTTTCTGGCTCACATTCCATCTTCTATCTGATTTGTGCTGTCTTGCCCTGTCCCTCTTTGGAAGCAACGGTAGGAAGCTCCGTTGCTTGGGAGGGTGGTGGTAAGGGATCCAGAACCGGCTGCTTCACATTTGCCAGCTCTTGCTGGTTGTGAGATGCTTCGTCCGAGTGGGTGGCTGTCTGAAGGGCCGAAACTAATTAATGCTTAACTTCTTTCCCCACTAACCTTAGCTCACCTTCAGACTGTGTTCTAGCAGCAGCTGTGGTCTCGGTTGGCCCCATTACCCAGAGTTAGTTATTTTGCTGACAGATGGGGAGAAGAGAAAACCAAGGGTAGAGAAAAACTCCAAACAATTCTCTTATTCTTTGCATTGCCTTCTTCCTTCCTGTGCGTTCAGAATATCCCTCGCTTTCATGAGTGGGAGTTGCATGAACTTATGTAAGACTTATGTTTCAACGTGGATCTATTCATTTTCCAGCTCCGTCACCCCCAAAGAGTTCACTGCTCCCATGCTGTAGTGCTGCAGGTTCCTGTCTAGGATGCAGCCGTGACTTGACTTGGTGGTTACTTTAGCTACTCAGTAGAATGTGGAAGTGAGCGTGTGTCCCAATCCTCTGCTGGGTTGGAGAGACCTAGGTAAAGGCCCCCCTTTCGGTTTCCTGTCGACCTTACAAAATATTATTCTATAGAATATTCTATAAGTCTCTCGGCTGTACCTTTATAGGAAAACAAGAGTTCATGTTCCAGATCACATCAAGTGGAATCTGAGGCAGTGAATGAACACGGCTCAGCTCAGTCCAGTGCACATTCATTGCACAACTGGCATTGTGGACCGAGAAGGGAACATCACTGCTGCCCAGGTAGCGATGTGAGGGATAAATGCAGATTAGCCAGTTGGTGTCTATGTTGGGATGACTGAGTGCTGAGGAGGCATGGCTGCTTTGCCTCAGGATGACCATGGGAGAACACTTGCTGTTGTGAAGAGGCAGAAGAACTGAGTGAATGGAGGGGAGGGTCAGGGAGGAGTCCTGGAAGGGGCTTGCTGAAGATGTAGTGCATCCAAGGGAGCACATCCTAACACAGGGAAGCACTTGAGGGAAGAGAGAAGCTCATGCTGTGAGTTCACTGGCTTTTAAGTAGGGAGTGAGGTGGTAGGAGGTGGAGGGTGAAGCTAGCTGTTAATGACAGCCTTGCACTAGGGCAGGAAAGGCCTCTTTGTCATGCTAAGAAACTTGCTTTAAGTCCTCTGGAGAATGGAGGCTATTCACTGGAAGGCCCTGTACTGCACTGTGACAGGCTCTCATTTGCATTTTATAAGAATTACTCTGGTGTGGGGCACAGGGTGTCGGAGGGAGACGCTCTGGGGGAAAGGCATGTTAAGCTTGTGCAGAGGTGAGGATGGTGATGAGGGCCTGGCAGGAGATGCTAAATGGTTGGTGGGATGAAGAGGAGACAAACTGGGTGCCATTTAGGCAATCTTCATGACAGTGTCTTTGTCAGGGATCAGAGCCCCAAGGATCAGTCTCTTAGGGTCTTACTTTGGCTGTTGCTAATAGGAATGGTAAAAGAGGGATGGGTTGGGGGAAGATGATGAACTTACTTGGATATGTTGCAAGTAGAGTGGGAGAGTTAAGCTCAAGTTACAACATCTGGAACCACCTGAGAGATGAGCCTCTGGCTATGCCTATGGGGCATTATATTTGTTCCATCCATTGAGATGGGAAGACTGCCCACTGTGGGTGGTACCATTCCCTGTTTGGGTTCCTGGGTGAATAGAGAAAAGTAACTGAGCCACAGAACTTGCTTGCTTTTTCAGGCTCCCGCTGCCTTGACTTTGCTGGGATGAGAAACTGTACCTTTAACTTTGGGCTGGGATGAACCCTTCATTCCTCAAGTTTCTCTTGCTCTGGGCATTTTTATCAGTGCAACAGGGGAAAGAAGAAACCCAAGATGGGGATGAACAGCAGCAGGCGAGTTTGGTACATTGGCTGGGGGCTCAAAGGAGGTCAGGGCCAGAAATTCAGCCTTTGCTTTAATCTTAATTGATAATAATGTTAGAAACAAGTGAGAGAAACTTTTGTCTGTATGCCATGACAGAGTGATAAATGTATAATATCTCACAAGTGAAGCTTTGTTGGAAATTGTCCAATAGAGCTCTCCTCCCTCCCAGCCAAGTTCTTTCTTTAGTGGCGATGGAACATTGCTGTCTTCCATTTCTCTGTAAATTGCCATTGTGCTTTTCTGCTTGACATACAGTTTTGAATCAAAGTGAGACAGAGTTTTGAAGGGTGTTCCATTTTAATGGGATCCTTTACATAACTCGAAGCTGCATTTTAATGTGGCTCAGCATCTTCCAACGACTCTGGGAGTCCTTCCAAGCAATTATTATTATTGTTAATTCTATCATTACTTCCTCGACAAAAGTTTGGGGAAAATGATTAGCTAAGGGAGCAGGTCTTCTCCAGGTAGGGGTAACTGTAAACACCCAGATCTCGTGTCCTTGGCTTCTCCCTAATGCTGTGTCCTGGAGGCTCTGAGTGACAGCCTCCAGTCACTCAGCATCCATGTGGCCCTATAGCTGTTAGATTATCTTCCACATCTTCACTTCCTTCATCATTTCTATTTCCCCTTATTTCAGAGGACCTTAGCAAATCACATTCTTGATGCTCATAGTCGAATGCTTTGTAGTCTACACATGAACTAAAAAAACATATGTTCTTATCTGTAGTTGAACCAATTTACAGTTATCCCTGTCTCGCTTAGGAATTAGTGAGACTAAGCCTGTGGTTATTTTATTTGGCTTTGACAATGACTGGGGGGTCACTCCTAAGCTACTTATCTATCTGTTGGCTTGACTGCCTCCCCAGTGGTGTACCCCAAATACTTGCTGTTTCTCCTGGCCATGTGTTCATGGTCCATCTCCTCTCATGGTGGCTTCCTCCTCTCTCCATATCCTTTCTTCTCCCTCTCTTTCTGCATCCCCCAACCAGGTAACTCAAACCCCACTCACCTCCAATCCCTCGAGTAATTGGCAGTAGCCATTCTTATTTAACCAATAGTTTTAAATTAAAGAGCAAGGTTTGCACCACGGAAGTGGTAAACGTGAGAACTCACTTGTAGGCAACTAGACCTTCGGGTACAGAGCTTAGCCTTCCACTACACAGCAACAGGGCCAAACCTCAACACCTACCAGCATCAAGGTTTACAGCAGTGGCTCCCTTCCTAACATTTTCTGTTTGTGTATAGATGGAGGATCCAGCCCACCTGATCTGACTCCATTGAAGCCATGGCTTCACTTGTCATTCCTTCATTCTCCTCATCCCCCTCTCACTCCCTCTGCCTCTTCCTTTGCTTTTTTCCTCCCCTTGCCCTCCCTTCTTTTAGTTTTAAAAAAATGTATGTGTGTGTGTCTGTGTGTGTGGGGGGATGCGTGTATGTGTATGGGTGCATGTGTGTGTGTGTGTGTGTGTGTGTGTGTGTGTGTGTACAGGTGCATGTGTGTCTGTATGTGTGTGCAGGTGTATGTGTATGTCTGTGTGTATGTCTGTGTGTGTCTCTGTGTGTATGGGTGCATGTATGTGTGTGTCTGTGTGTGTGTGCAGGTGCATTTGTGTGTGTATGTGTGTGTGTGGGGGGGATGCATGTATGTGTATGGGTGCACGTGTGTGAGCAGGTGCATGTGTGTCTGTGTGTGTGTGTGTGCACAGGTTCATGTGTGTGTGTCTGTGTGTGTGTGCAGGTGCATTTGTGTGTGTATGTGTGTGTGTGTGGGATGCATGTATGTGTATGGGTGCACGTGTGTGAGCAGGTGCATGTGTGTCTGTGTGTGTGTGCACAGGTTCATGTGTGTGTGTATGTGTGTGTGTCTATGTCTGTGTGTGGGGGGGTGCATGTGTGTATGTGTGCATGTGTGTGTGTGTGTGTGTGTGCAGGTGCATGTTTATGTGTGTGTGTGTGTGCACACGCGCGTGAGTTTGTGTGTCTGTGTGGCCCAGCACACGGCATGTGCCATGCTGTGCATATGGAAGTCAGAGAACAATATATGAGAGTTGGTTCTCTCCTTCAACCATGTTGATGCAGGGGTCAGAGTTAGGTTGTCAAGTGTGGTGGCAAATGTCATTACCTGCTGAGTCTTCTTTTATATTTCTTATGTCTGCTAAGTTACAAAAGTATTTTAGGTCTAATTACTGTTCTCCTCCCAACCCAGTCACTTCTGGTACGTCTGTGTATTTTTCTTGCCTTGCAATCAGCCATCCTCTCTCACAGTTACATCTTAATTTCCTGCAGCTTTGATTGTTACACGAGTTTCTGGATCTCAGCTAAATATGGAAGCTTTACAACCCAAATTAAGCCTCGTCACAAAACAAATGAATGAGGACAACAGAGTTATCCTTGAGTAGGGGACGCAGGCACTGGGGTTTGTGTCTGTCCTGTTCAGCTGGAGCAGCAGTGAGCTACAGTTAGTGATTGCTGGAGAGTCTGAGGCTAGGTAGGCTTGGGTTTAAATCCCAGCTGTGTGGGGTGACTTCTTCCTTGTGACTCGGCTTTCTGATTTATATATCTAGAGTAGTAACATCTACCAGAGCTGAGCACGCTAAAAATGCTTTCCTTTACTTCGATTTTTCTGTCTCGTTTCTTACTTTGTGGTCTCAAGACTTAAGATTTACCTGAATCTTCCTTTGATATGACAACCCTCTCTGTATTTGAAACGCCAGTTTCCTTAACAGTGTGAGCCCTCGAACCTTCCGTCCTAGGGAAACAGCGTGGTATCATCGTTCTGAAGCATGCTGCTTGGATTGACTCTCAGCTCGGCCACTTAATTACTTAGGAGAGTTGCTTAGCTCCTTGGGCCTTCATTTCCTTATTTGTAAAATGAAGACAGCAGTAACACTTACTCTACAGAGTGGTTGCAGTAAAGATGTTAGTGCTTACAAAGCTTGCTGTGCACACGAGGTATAAAGCACCTGGGTGGGTCAGAGAGAATGCCATATGTTCTTGGTGTCTTGGTTTCATCTCAGGGCCATATGGCAGCCATGATTTCCTGGTTTCCTTGGAGTTATTACCAGGGCCATGTTCTATCTAGGACTGTAAGTGGAGGCCAGGAGAGGAGGGTGTTATTTATGGACGCAGTCCTGATGCATTTGTTGTGGAGATCCCACACTGAGATGTACATTCACAGGATGATGATTGACTGCAGTCCTAAGGAACTGTGTGGACGTTGACGTCATGGGCCTCATCAAGTGGTTGTCTCTGGCAGTGCCAGGAGGAAGGTGTGTAAGGCAGAGACACCTGGATTAGTGATGGGGGCAGCCAGGAGGAGACAGATCCGGACTTGCTTTTGGTATGGGAATTTTGACGTATTTAGATAGGTGCGGAGAGGACATATGAGTCTAAGACTTCAGTACAGCAGAGAAGGAGGAAGGCGGGTCCTGGCTCCTCCACGAATACAGATGATCCTTGAGGACCATCCCTTGCAAGTGACAAAATGCTGTCACTGTCCCCCGAGTCCCCACCTCACCTTGCCAGCCCCATGCGAATCAATAAGTGCTTTCTATTCTTGGGATACAAATTCTCAAGTATTTGCTAAGCACGTGACAGGAAAATCTGACTTCTGAATATGTTCTTAGTGTCATTTTTCTCTTTTTTAATTTGTAATTATTCACACGTTTCTCAGGTTGACACACCATAACCCTGAATAAGGAAATACAGGGCCGCAGAGTCCGCTCAGTGGTTAAGAGCCCTGGCTGCTCTTCTAGAGGACCCGGGCTTATGTCCCAGCATTCATGTGGCAAGTCACAACTGTTTGTAACTCTAGTTCCAGGGGATGTGACACCTTCACACAGACATACATGCAGGCAAAAACACCACTACATATAAAATAAAAATAAATAATTTTAAAAATTAAAAAATAAATAAAGCCTAAGAAAAATACAAGCCAAGTATTAAGGCAATTGACTTAGAGATCTAAGCCAGGCCAGCTTCATGTATAAATTCAGGCAAGTATGTCAAAAAAGAACATAACTGAACCCACAGAGTGAGGTCAGGTGACCACATTTCTTGCATGTCGCCTTTCCATGGTCCTATAATGGCTGTCTTAAAGAAAATGCTACTAAGGGGCCATAACTCAAGGTTTCCTGGAATGATGAGCACTGCAATTCTGCATCAGAGAAGCAGATAAAATTCAGTGTTTGTTTATTCCTCCAGAGAAGGGACACAGGAAGCCTGCCCCTTAGAGAACCCTTACATTTTGAGCTGATTAGGACAGGTGTTCTCTGATACTGAACTTGGAATGTTGCCTTGGGCAGGAGTTGGGAGGCAGAACAGAGCCTGTGGGGCATGTTCATATCTCCTGTCTGCTGAAGAGCACAGAGGCACATTGACAACCTAGTTGGAGATAACATTAGCACTGAAGCAAGAACATAGCTTTGGGGTAGAAGGGTTACCTACAGTTGCCTGGAATCAGGTCTCACAGTATCCTCTGACTTCACACTGGTATGAAAAGTTACGTTCTATCTGTAGTCTCCTTGGTGGCAGGAGTCGGGCTGTTCCATGTCACCTGCACCTTCTGCAGTGACATGTGATATAGGGCATCCATTCGAGCTGCAGGTCTGGGCAGCCTGGCTCTTGCCTCTGTTTTGGAACTAGGAAACAGGTGAAGGGGGTCCTGGGCATGTGATGGCAACAGCTTGGGGTCCTGCCTTTGTTATTTTATCTGAAAGGAGAGACACAATGATATCAAAACAGTCAGAAAAGATAGTTTCAAAATTTAAGCCAGTTGCCATTAAGACACTTTTTTGAGTCTGGATATCTCTACAAAGCCAGTGCTGGCTGGCCTTGAACTCCTGACCCTTCTGCTTCAGCCTCCCAAGTGTTAGAATTTTGGGTGTGCATTATCATGCCCAACTAACAAACTATTTCCTTTTGAAGATTTATTTATTTTATATATGAGTGTTCTATCTGCATGTACACCCGTGCGCTAGAAGAGGGCATTGGATCTCATTACAGATGGTTGTGAGCCACCATGTGGTTGCTGGGAATTGAACTCAGGACCTCTAGAAGAGCAGGCAGTGCTCTTAACCAATGAGCCATCTCTCCAGCCCCACAAAATCACTCTTAAAAGACTTATTTTTTTCTTTTACTTTATGTTTTTATTCTATTTTATGTATTTTATTTTATTTTATTTTATGGGTGTTTTACACTCAATCTTAGTCAAAAGGCCAAGAATCGATTTTATGGGTGTTTTGCCTGCATGTTGCCTTTGTGCTGTGTATACCAAGTACCAGTAGAGGCCAGAACTGTAGTTAGGGATAGTTGTGAGCCACTGTGGGTGCTGGGAACTGAACCCAGTCCCCCTGGGAGAGCAACAAGTACTTTCTCTTAACTGCTGAGCCATCTCTCCAGCCCCTGACAAGCTCATTTCTAAGGAAAAAAAATACTGAATTCCTTTGGGAGATTGAAGCCATGGTTATAATGGCGAATTGAAATTTGACACTCTAGTTTTGTGACAGGGATTAGCAGTGTATGAGATTATTTTTTGTTGTTACACTCAAGTTCCTTCCAGAATTCCATATTTCATAGGTAGGACCCATTTCTGAAACGCTAGGACAAGCTTGTGGAAATCTATGCATTGTGGTAGAAACTGAAAACTTGCTGTGAACATTTAGCTTCTGTTTCCTATTGTTAAACAGAGCTGTTTTTGTTTGTAACTTAACCTACATGGACAAGTAAATTCACTTTTAAGAAGAGATACTGTTGAAGGAAGTAGAAAGGCAGGGTAATATTTAGAGTTATATTTGGTGTTGTGAACAAATGATTTAATTTTGATCTTCCAAGGCAGGGTTTCTTCAATAAGAAGCAATGGGGGAGAATTTCTTTTCTGTGGAACTTAATCTGTAGCCATCTGCTGCTGGATCTCATTATGTTCTTCATGTAATTAGAGTAATTAGGATGAGGCTTGTGCCATACATTAGTCTTGGGAAGGGAGCTGAACTCTTTCAAGGCTTGCTTTGAGACACTGGAGATTAATGGCCTAATCTTTGAGGTAAACTGATGGAAGTGGAGAAAAGTGTGTAAGCCCAGAAAGGAAAGGTAATTGTGTTCATTATGTAATCTTTTTTACATGTATGCTAATCCTTTTTATCATGATGGTAACTCAATGTTTTGGAAGCTTAACTCCAAAGGACTTAGAGGAAAACAATTGGTGAGGGAAAGAAAGAAGATGACAGTGGTGATGTACCTACCACTCATGGTGCCAACCTGGTTTCAGATTAGACCCCTCTCCGATTAGGAAAAAAAAAAAAAACACAACAAAAGAAGAAATCAAAGGAAATGGCAAAATTATCCGAGTGCAGAGCTTTCTGGGGAAGGCAGCTGTGGGGTTTTCAAAATGAAGAGGGGCAAGATCAGGTCCCGAAAACACCAGGCATGTAAGCACTGTGGCTAGATTACAAAATCTCTCCAAGTTCTTCTGAGATACAAGGACCCGTTCACATCCTGGGAGGGGCTTACCATGAGGATTGACAGTTCTTCCTTCCCCGGTACTCGCTTTTCTTCTTCATGGTCACCAGTGTAGAAGTGGTCATCCTCATTGAACTGCCATGCAGTTAAGTCTCCAGGTCAGTCTCCATTGGCCATCAAATGCACTTGTGAGGAATTCCACTCTCCTGTATCAGCCATTCACACACTCTCATTGAAGGATTGTTTGTCCCTGGTGCCAGGCTTTTACTTGACATTAAGATGACCTGGAAGGAGACCAACACACTTTATCTCCTATGGGATGAGACCTCTTTCCAGCTAATCTAGTGACCCCTGTCTTTCAAATGTACCCTGGCTGGTCTTGTTTCTCGACATATGCCATTGATCCTGCCTCCCACACATTGCCCTTGATTCTCAGCGTTAGCATCACAGTTGCAATTGTGCCAGTTTCTTGTCGTCCCTCGTGACTTTATTTAACAGTCTTTCAGGGCACAGCAGAGTGGCTGGCCGTAGATTCAGTTGAAGCACAAGTCTATAGAGACAGGAGCCCTGGAGGCCAAAATGGCCTGCCTCTCTTTGAATGTCAAGTTGCTGTGGCACCAGGTTTTTGGAAACCAAGACAAGTCAGTTAAAGAAATCAGTGGGGTCTTTATTTCACCTTCTCTGTTTCATCTCCTGTCAAAGCCATGGTTTCATCAATTCCAAGGCACCAAATTCTGAAAGCCAGTTTTTTTTTTTTTTTTTTTTTTTTTTTTTTTTTTTTTTTTTTTTTTTTTTTTTTTTTTTTGGGGGGGGGGGGTTCTTTTGCTCATTTTTCGGGAAATTATCCTGAATGTGTTGAATGCCTTTCTCTGCTGGGTGAGTGCCCAGGCCTTATACACAGAACGGTTAATGCTGGGCTGGCCATGGCCCACTCTATTCAGATCAGGACTCATTTATGTGTGCCAGGCCACTGCTGGGGTTGGCATATGTTGGTGGGCAGGAGAGGCCTTCCCCGCCCCCCTCTCTGCATATGACAAGCTCTGCTCCCTGCCAGGAGGGGCAAGTGGCTGCGGGGAGAGAGATAGATGGCTCAGTGTGAGAGAGCAGAGAGAGAACATGGGCTGAGAGACAGGGGACGAGCAACCACAACAGAAATAAAAAGATGTGCTACAAACAGAGGAGACTGAAATCTGTATCTCCAGTGGAAAGGGTCAGGTGGAGTGCCTTTCTGATGTCTTTTCCCCTTTCTTCCTCTCTTCTTCTCTTCTTCTCTCTTCTTCTTCCTTTTTTTTTTTCCTGAGACAGGGTTTCTCTGTGTAGCCTTGGCTGTCCTGGAACACACTTTGTAGACCAGGCTGGCCTTGAACTCAGAAATCTACCTGTCTCTGCCTCCTTTTTATTTACAAATTACAGTGTTTATATACTCAGTTAGCTCTTTAGACATATCACTTTTAAAAGAAATGTGTGTGTGTATGTGTGTGTGTGTGCGCGCACGCACGCACATGTGTGCACACACACGCTTGTGTAGGTCAGGGGGCAACTTTATGGAGTTGTCTCTTTCCTTCTGCCTTTACACAATTTCTAGAATCAAACAGAAGTCCCCAGGCCTGTGCAGAGCCTGAGTTTAGTTAGGATTTCTGTTGTTGTGATAAGACATCATAACCAAAAGCAACTTGGGGAAGAAAGGTTTCATCTCCATCGTCCAGGGAAATCAAGGCAGGAACTGAAGCAGAGGCCAGTCACAGAGCAACACTGCTCACAGGCTGCTCCTCACAGGTTGCTCAGCCTCCTTTTTATTTTATTTTATTTATTTATTTTTACAGCACCCAGGACCTCTAGTCCAGGGGTGGCACTGCCCACAGTGAGCTAGGTTCTCCCACATCAATCATCAGTCAAGAAAATGTGCTAGCAGTGTCCATAAGCCAGTCCAATAGGACCATTTTTTTTTCTGTTGAGGTTCCTTCTGACATAAAACCAGCCAGGACACAGGACACAGAGCAAGGGACATGTGGCTGGCTTTGGGTGTGCATCCTTTTGTTGTGTTTTTTTAAAAGATCTATTTATTTTATGTGTATGGGTAAACCCGTGTGTATATCTGTGCCTCCTGTGTGCTCAGGGCCCATGGGCAGGCCAGAAGAGGGCATCCTTTGGATCTGGAGGTACAGAGGGCTGTCAGGTGCCCTACGTGCACTGGGAACCAAACCCTGCTTCTCAGAAAGGGCAACAAGTGTCCTTAAATTGCTGAGCCATCTCTTCCAGCCTGCAGAGATATTTGTTAATATTGTACATCCTCAAATTTATGAGGGTCCCTGAAGGTCATGGCTTCCAAGTCTTGATGGTGTGAACGGCATTGTATGATCCTGCTTTACCAGGTGCCAATTCTTCCTTTATTTATTCCTTCCACGGGGGTCATTGATCACTTCACACTTTTTTTTTATGCCAGTGAGGCTCTGGGCTACATATCTGAAAGTGTTTTCATTTATACTTGTTTCTCAAACGTAAGGCTAGCGTTGCTATGATAGCACCCATAACTAAGTATACTGCTCAACAACTAGCTATTGAACAGTGTTTTCTTATATACAGAACAGTGATTCAGTTCTTTCTCTTGTAAAACACATGTAAGGCTGGAAGAGATTGAGCTTAAGTACCTACAGTGCCCTAATAAGCATTCGAACAGGGGAGAAGCACCCTGAGACAGTGTCTTCAGAAGGCGAAATGGAGAGGAAATGGATAAATTTAAGCTTTGTATTCTAACAGATAAAAAAAAAAAATTGATGAGGCCCTGTCCTTCCATGTGTTTTCAGACCACGGGAACATGAAGAACTCGTATTTAGATCCTGGTATTTAGGTGCCACCAAAATCATTGGCTGTTTATTTCTGGCCATGTGAGATGCACAGAAATAAACTGCACATAGCAAGCCTCCCCCCAGCCTCACGGAGAACAGAGCAGAACCGCAGAGTTCTTCTTTTTCGGTTCCATGGTCTTGGGAGTCTCCTGGTATTTATTCTGTGTACAGTATGAGACTGGGTGAATTTACCTGAACACCTTGCATAGATATAAATGATATTGGAAATACATTAGCCTTAACATAACCATTCTCTGACGATCTCGCTAATTTTTTTTTTTATTATTATTTTCTTTATTTACATTTCAAATGCTATCCCGAAAGTTTCCCATACCCCTCCCCCGACCTCTGTTCCCCTACCCACCCACTCCCACTACTTGGCCCAGGCCTTGCCTTGTGCTAGGTCATATAGAGTTTGGAAGACCAAGGAGCCTCTATTCCCACTGATGGCCGATTTGGCCATCTTCTGCTACATATGCAGCTAGAAACACAAACCCAGGGGATACTGGTTAGTTCCTGTTGTTGTTCCACCTACAGGGTTGCAGCCCCCTTCAGGTACTTGGGTACTTTCTCTAGTTCCTCCATTGGGGACCCTGTGTTCCATCCAGTAGCTGGCTGTGAGCATCCATTTCGGTGTTTACCAGGCACTGGCATAGCCTCACAAGAGGCCGCAATATCAGGGTCCCTTCAGCAGTATCTTGCTGGCATGAGCATTAGTATCTAGGTTTGGTGGCTGGTGATGGGATGGACTCCCGAATGGGGTACTCTCTGGATAGTCCATCCTTTCATCTTAGCTCTAAATTTTGTCTCTGTACTTATAACCTTTCATGAGAGTTATGTTCCTTATTCTAAGGAGGAATGAAGTATCCACAAATGGTCATCCTTCTTGATTTTCTTCTGTTTTCCATAATGTGTCTTGGATATTCCAAGTTTCTGGGCTAATATCCGCTTATCAGTGAGTACATATCTAGTGACTTCTTTTGTGATTGGGTTACCTCACTAAGGATGATATCCTCCAAATACATCCATTTGCCCAAGAATTTCATAAATTCATTGTTTTTAATGGCTGAGTAGTACTCCATTGTGTAAATGTACCACAGTTTCTGTATCCATTCCTCTATTGAAGGACATCTGGGTTCTTTCCAGCTTCTGGCTATTATAAATAAGGCTGCTATGAACATAGTGGAGCATGTGTCCTTATTACCAGTTGGAAGATCTTCTGGGTATATGCCCAGAAGAGGTATAGCTGGATCCTCCGGTAGTACTATGTCTAATTTTCTGGATCTCGCTAATTTTAAGTGACCTATTTAATGTCCTTTCCCATCACCAGATTTTCCTTTGTGGACTGTAAATTTACCTGTTCAACCTTCACTCCTAGACGTCCTCTGCTTCCGCTCCTGTTTCCAGCTGCTTGGCTTAAGGTGGGAACATCTGGGCGATCTGACCAGTGCTCTGCCCTGCCACAAGCAATATTCATTCATGTTTGGAATTTTAACTTACTTTTTATTTTTATTTTTTCAGGAAACTGTAAATACAGTGCAGTGTGAGTCATAGCCTAAGAGTTGATGTCATGACTCTAAAATTTTATGTGTCATTCCAGGTGCGAAAGGAATGGATCCCCAGGGTCCAGATCAGTTTCTGTTTTCCTCAGAAAAGTAGAAGCTGGAGCGCTGACATAAAGATAGGCGCTCTGGCCGCCATGGCTGGAGAGCGGTGCAGGCAGCTGTGTAGCTGGAGAGCCCAGGCCCTGCTTTAGAGTCCTCTGACGGGGCAGCCTGGGAGACACTCAGGAAGATGCCTATATGGTCAGAAGGACATGGACATGTTTGTATCTCTGAGACTCACAGAAGGCTCGCTGCAGGGAACTGTAGGCTGACAGCAGGATCTCTGTGGACTTGGTAGAAGAATAAATTTTTTTTTTTCCAGGACAGAGGCCAAGGGTGCCGACACTCCCCTGCTCTATCCCCAGATGTAGAGTTTGAGAGCAAACGTTGAGCAAGGATAAAGCAGTGAAATGACCCTGGTTAGTTGGTCATCATTGCAACGGGAGCCTCAAGGCAGATGCTAAGTTCAGGGTCACCGGAACAGGTGTCTCTCAGAGCACGCGTGTGCTTCGTGTGTTTTGCTGCAGGCCTGCAGAGGCACTCCTTGGCTGGCGCTGCCGTTCCTCCATCTGCATCTTTCCCCAATAACCTTTATGCAGGACACTCCTGGATATAGACTCTTCAGTCTGGTTCTGTCTACCTGTACCCACTCTTTCCCTATTAGAAGCTCTGCTTCTCGGCTGGGTCCTGTCTTCATTGGTCTCATGTCACCAGATGGCAGCTGCTGTTGCTCAGGTCTGGAATGTCCCCCAAAGGCCCGCGTGTCTAAGACTTGGTCTCTCGTGTGGCACTTTTGGGAGAGAGGGGAACCATTAAGAGAGAGAGACTTTATATGAGGTCTTCCTGTCATTTGTTGTGAAGGAAAGAGTAGGACACTTCCCTTCCTCTCTCCCTCCCTCCCTCTCTCCTTCCCTCCCTCTCTCCCTCCCTCCTCCTTCTCTCCCTCCCCTCCCTTCCTCCCTCCCTCTCTCCTTTCCTCTCTCCCTTCCTTCCTATGATAAGGCAAGCAGTTTTGTACACATTTCCTCCATGGGCCCAATGCAGCAGGTCTATCAACCAATCACGAACTCGGATCTCTGAAAGGTTACATCAGATCTTCTTCTGTTTCAAACTTGATTACCTTGGGCATTTGCTAACAGCGATGGGATGAATTTTTTCTTTGTTTCATCCTTTATGTAACTGCATCTCCATGACTCCTGCAGTGCGAGAAGCAGGCCGTGGGCGGATGCCCTGTACATGTCTCTAAACAAATAAAACAAAGCTGATGTGCCTTATTTTTAGGAAGCTTGATGGTGTTAATTTTTCAAGTGTCACTTAAAAATAGGTAGCTGGGTAAGGACCCCGTTTAATGCTGTGGTCTATGCTGGTGAAGACAGACGTTTGGGATCTGAGCATCTCAGGTTTGACATCGGCAGTCAGCACTGCCTCCGTGATGGAAGGGATGGAGGAGTTATTTCTGTGTGTCATGTGATTTTTTTTTTCCTTTTGATTGTGAGAATCTTCTAATATTAGGGCAGCTCCTTGACATACCTTACAGATTTGAATTGTGTGCTTCATCTATGTGCTTAAAGGAGAACGAACTTCCTGCCTGATTGTGCACTTAGTGTTGACTCGGAGCTAGGGCTGTTTCCTCCTCCATAGACTGGGGAGAGGCTGGGTCTTCTGTTCCTGTGTTATTTCTCTGACTGGTCTAATCCCCTGGGGAACCTGAAGCAGGCAGCAGAGGAGGGGAAGGAAGAAAGGACTAGGGACTTGAGAGCTTTCAAGCACACTTACTCTTTCTTTACTTTCTCTCCCACTCATTCATTGGTTTTCCCCTGAGAACAACACAAAACCCATTCTGAAGAAGTAGGTCATGAGACCCTCTTCAGAACTAGCCTAGGAAATGTATATCTGTATTTGCATATGAAAGTATATAATACATCGTATACATTAAAGATCTTAAATGCCCTTTACATATAATTTACAGTTTGAACCATTCAGTGTGCCAGTGAACCTTATTTGTCACGCCTTTGCACATCCTGGTTAAGAAGCTTCCCTAAAACAGAATTCGATTCCACACTCCCCCATGACCCTGAACCAGCCTGGACTTAGCCCCGGGTAACAGTAAGGGTATTATAGTGTGTCCTTGCGAGACTGAAGGAATATTCAGGGGTTTCTCTCTTGATCTTCCGCACTGCTTGCCAGTGCATGAAAGAAAGAAAACAGAAACATTCTTACAAAGAGAAAAGAGACAACTTTGGTTCTTCTCCTGGTTTCTCCTTCCCCTGTCTATTTGGGCTGTATCCCAGTGGCGGACTCAGCCTGCTTTGAGGAAGAGTGGCTGGCCTGGAGGGGTTTCTAGGAGAAGGGGACTTTAAAGTCACCATTTACTGAGACCTAAAAATCAAATAAAGACCTTCAAGTTGTTAAGTGGGTGGTTACTTGCCACTGGATGCTGGTGCAGAGGCTGCACACGTCAGAGGGTGGCCAGTGGCAGAGCTTAGGGGCAGCTTTTCTGTGCTTCGTTGTAATTTGCGAAATGTGAGTTTGGGATTCATGCTTGGCAAATCAGCCTGGAAAGTGAACTGGCTTGTTCTGGAGAATCAATAACCTGCAAAAGGTTGTGGGAGTCTTACGAAGTAGTGAAATGGTCCCAGAGAATATGTGGAAAGACTAGAGAGAAGGCTTAGCTTAACACAGATGTTGCTGGTAACCATGGCTCTCATGAACTCTCTCTTTTTTTTCCTCTTTCAGATAATGAGGGAAATAGTTGGGTATTTACATGAAAGATTGTGTATATCCATTTGCCCTTTACTTGAATGTTTTTGGTATTAGCTCATGATGTTTGGCTTCTGGAACATTCCTGTATGTTTAAGAACCTTTTTGGATGGTTCTCACTGTGAATCTAAGGTAGCTAAGCCCGGGCATCCCTCCCCGACATCCGAGGTTAAGTGTGGGAAGTAGCTCACCCTTGTTGCTCATCCTTACCTTTATTAGCCTGTCTCTGAGGTAGGATTACAGCACCCCGTGGGCGTAGTTGTCTCTTCTAAATGTGGCACAGTTGTTACCTGCTCCTGTGTAGGCAGAGCTCTGTGTGTTCCAGAGACATCCTGCGAGCACAGATTACACAAAGGGCAGGCAACTTGACTGACTTGATCAGCTGCACATCATTCTATGTATGGAGGGGTGAAGTGGGCACCGGAAGGGGTGAAGTGGGCACCCGGAGCTGGGAGTGATGGCTAGGTCTTCACTCGACTGGTACTGATTTATTTTGAGACAGAGTCTCTGATTTTGTGGCCCTGGATGGCCTTGGAGCTTTGTTTGGAGGGCTCTCTGGCCTTGAACTCAGAGATCCGCCTGTATTTCTCTCTCCAGTGCTGAGATTAAAGGCCTGTGCTGACCCTTTAGCATATGATCTGCCTGATTGTTGTTCTCTCTCCTGTTTTTATTCAAATATATAGTTCTTTATTTTAAAAGGTGGATGTGTGTGTGTGTGTGTGTGAGTGTGTATGTGTATTTATGATATGTATGTTTGCATGTGCCTGTAAGATGTCTATATGGTGTGTGTGATCTGTGTGTGAACATGCATATATGTTTGTGTGTGTATGTGTGTGTGGTGTGTATATATGTTTTGTGTGTGTGTATGTTTTTTTGTGTGTGTTATGTTTGTGTGTGTATATGTCTAGTATGTGATGTGTGTGTGTATATGGTATGTGTGGTCTGTATGTGTGTATATGTGTGTGGCATGTATGTATGTTTTTTGTGTGTGGTATGTGTATTTTTGTGTGTGTATGCTTATATATGTGTATATGTGCCTGGTGTGTGATATGTGTGTGTATATGGTCTGTGTGGTCTGTGTGTGTATATGTGTGTATGTGTGTGTAAGGTGTGTTTTGTTGTGTGGGCTATTATGTGGGTGTCTGCAGAGGTCAAAAAATGATGTCAGATTCCCCATGAACTAGATTCATAGGCAGTTGTGAGCAGCGTGGATGCTGGGAACTGAATTCAGGTCCTCTGCAAGACTCTTAACCACTGAGCCATCTCTCCAACCCCCCAGAACAGACTTGTCTGTCTGTCGACTCCTCATCTGGTAATCCAACTCTGGTCTCACAAAAGGTGTGTGTGTGTGGGGGGCACTTGCCACCATTACCAATCATCAGTCAGCATGCTTGTGTCAGGCTGCCTCTGTGCCAGCGTGAGCTTGTAAATCCCTGTATCTGCCACTGTGCAGAGATGTGATATGGAGGAGGTGGAAGTTGCTGCTGCCTAGGAAACCCCTTGTCAAATGCCTGGTAACAGAAATCAGAGAGGTTAGATGCTTTTTTTGAAAACTTTACATCATCCTGATTTTTTAGCCTGTGTATAGTTATAATTAGCCGGGTAGTTCAGACTTGCAAGAAAGGTGTGCTGCAGGGAGAGTCAGGCCTTCTAACACCTCTCCTCTGCCACAAATGGCCACATGACTTTAGGTTAAAAAAAAAAAAAAAGCCTTTCTATGCAGTTTCATCATATGTTACAGACAGTGTTAGCGATATTTATATAGGTCATTTGTGAAGGTCATGGTACATGTGAGCGCTCAGCATAGGCATACATCACCCTTGATTTAATTCAGTAAATGGAGTACACATGATATGCCAGGTTAGGTAGAGGAAAAGATCTCCAGCCTTGCCTTTAAATGTTTTACAGTTTAGCAGCCGAGGCTTAAATCTTTTACAGTTACTTGATGTTCTGTCTGATAAACATCATTAATGCCATTTGGGCCTCATGTTTTAATTCAGAGACCAGCGTGGCAGTTACAGGATCCTGGGGCAAGCATCCCATGTGACAGGAAAGCAAACTGTATCAGCCTATAGCTGGAGCACGCATAGTCAGGTGACCGTTGCCTTGGCTCATTGAATACGGTAGGGGTCAGGTTCGGGAACAGGGCGGAGGGCGAAAGCCTCCATAATTATGAAAAGAAAAATGGGATTTGAGCAAAGCTAGCAGACACAGATGGCTTCAGGCAAACTGAGATGGGCTGGTGGGCGTGTGGTGAGGATAGATTTACCAAGCCGGCACATAACTCAAGTGTGGGTTTTCTTTTACTCTTTGCATCTGGGGAGGAAGGGAGGTCACATCCCCATGTCTGTGGTTAGGGCCCATTCCGCTGTTGTTGCTGTGTTCCTGTGATAGGCGGCACTGTCTGTGCAGTGTTTCTTACTGTTCTGTTTTGTTCTTTCTGTGGGTTCCTCCTGAGTTCTGTCCTTTTATGAATACCACAAGTATCTCTACTCTTCAGACCTCTTCCTTTGTATTTCTAAAATGACACTTGTTGCTATTAAGTAAATACGTGCTAACAGATGAATCCCCGCCTTCGTGGTGCGGGTGTGTTTGCGTGCTTGCATGTTTGTGTGTTCTTGCATGAGTGAATGGCTACTCATGTGCAGGAATGCTGTCTAGCTGTCTTTGAGGATCCCCTGTCTCCACCTGATGCTCCCTGAAGCTGGAATTAGAGGAAGGCTACCACACCCGAGCTTCTGAGGACTTAAACTCTCGTCTGCTCTAACCATTGGGCCATCTTCCCAGCTCCAGCAGATCAGCAGATGCATATTTAATTTCAAACATTTTCTGTAGGAATATTAGAAAATAAAAAGGTCCAAAGAAGAATATTGAGACTGCCCTGAATGTTTAGCCCTTGAAGGACCTGTCTGTCCTCTATGAAATAATGTCTGGAGAGTGGGTGAGTTTTTTACTTGTTAGTTATACATAGAAGACAGTTATTTGTGCTGCATAGTTATTTGTGATCTCTGAAAAGTTGGAACCATTTTTTTTCTTCAAAATCTGTACTCACTTCTGTAGGACAGCATTTTGAAAAACTTGCCCTTTGTAAGATTTTATTGGTCACTGACCTTGAATCATTTCTTTGCCTAAAGAATAGTGAGGTAGAGACAGGAGAGACGAGAGCTCTTTGTTCTATGGTCAGAGAGTTTTCTTCCTTTATGGTTTCTTCTTTACATTACTTTTTGCTCTTTACCTTAGCTAACAGATAGAGCCCAACCAAATCTCTGTGGTGGTCCTTTAGTGTAGTGACTCATGTTGGGACTTGACTATTTAACTTGTAGGTTCCTACAGTTATATTTTAGGTTCTGCTTATGCGCCCACTTTTCTGAGAAGATGTTTGTTCTGTGGTCTCATCAGATTTTCAAATTGCCCTGTGTGCAGGAAAAAGGTTTAAGGGACTGTGTGTAAGATATGGTTCTGGCTTAGCCCCGATACTGTCGTCAACTCTGGCAGGGCACAACCTGTGCATTGGCTACCAGAATCTTGTAAAAAGTGATAAATTGTGACAAATTTAGTTATTGGTTAGAAAAACAATCAAGGGGAATTTTGCTACCACTGTGAATCCTATGAGCTCTCTAGTGGTACTGTATTGATAGATTTGGTAGGCTACTCAAGCTCAAAACACTATAGTGATGCTGTCCAAACTCACAAAAGCTGGACAAGGTGTTCTTCAAGTGAAATCGTTTTAAGAAGTGATCTGTGCAGGTCACTGTGGCACCCATATGTTTAGGCTCTGCCCAACATTCCCAATGTAAACTGCCTTTCCTTCCCTTTGATGTATGCCTTGTCTTTCCTCTGCCTGCTCTTCTTCAAGAAGTGTGTGTGTGTGTGTGTGTCTGTGTGTGTGTTGTCAAGTGCATATTTATCTTAAGCTGGGGCTCTCATTCTTTTTTCAACTGGTGACATACTGGTGACAAGGCTTTCCTGGTCCTTCCCTCTCTGTCCCCTTCCCTCCCTCCTTAGCTCTGCTGTCCTTCAGCTCCTTCCCTTCCCTGCAGACACTGTAGCTGTGTGTGCTAACCATAAGACTTCATGCTTCGTCCACACATGCAGATAGGACCTGTTTAATTTAGTTAAGTTTGTCCTCCTGTCTAAGACTCTATGTGCCTGCGTGCAAACCTGAAGTGTGGTGATGCTCCACAACCCTCGCTCTCAAACTGCAGAAGAGGCATGGAGGACATGAGGGGAAGCAGGTGTTCCATGAGCAGGTCCTGTGAGCAGGTCCTGTAGACAGTGGATGTTGCTGTGTTTTCAGAAAATCCCACAGAAGGTTGAAATAACTGAGGTTCCCAAGGATCTTTTGGCTTCAGTATTTCAAGAGTTAAAAAGCATTATCTCCACAGAGGCCAATATGGATGGAAGGCTTCTCCACATGGTTGAGTTCATAGGGTGATTACCCATAGAGCTTGGCAGACTCCATCATATGACTGTTGTCAGTGAAGTAAAATCAATATCAGTTAGGGGATACTAATTAAAGCTGTAGCCTCCCCCAGGAAAAAAAAATGATTCTTTCTCTCCGTCTAAAGCATCAACACTTGATTATATATAGGCAAATGCAAACGTAAAGTTTACTCCAGACAAAAGGAAGACAGAAGCGGGGTATCCTTAGGATGTGTCTGTTCATCATCACTTAGTGCTTCCAGGTCAGGACACCCCTTCTCAGCAGCACACACCCATCACAGAGCTTTCTCTGTCACTCTCGTTTACACAGTGTACCCGGCCCATTGCACTATGCCCATGAACCTCATCTTTCCCTGTGAGTGTAGTATTCCCAGAGCAGCAGCCCCTCAGTCCTCAGCAGAAAGAAAGCGCTGCATGATCAGAAGGAACCAATGACAATCACAGCTGTCTCTGCCTGACCTTTGGAGCAGATGGAGTGATCTCTACATTCTGGGGAGACTGAGGGAACCACGCTGTCCTGTTTTCAGAGTGACAGTTCATGGAAGAACAGAAAGACAGCTGTTGAGGACTGTGTAGTCCTTCGGTTCTTAGGTTTCAGTGGGTGTGGAAGCAAACCCGGGGACTGATCCTTGAGTTTTACCTTATCAGATTCTACATCAGTCAGTGTGTGGTGGAGTCCTCGGAAACAGGGGCCCCTCTCAAGGCCAGTGGATGCAGTTCAGGGGCCACATTCTCACGGTCACCAAGGCCAGGGATTCCCACGAGGGGTGACCTGGCAGAGGCGCTGGACCATCCTTGCTGCAGCCCTAAGTGTCAAAGGCTGCTTGAGAAATGCTTTAAGCTTTCAGGGTTCCTGGAAAATTGCTGAAATACACCAGTCATTTCGATGACCTTGTGATTGGTTTGTGATTCTCCCTCTTCTGTATTTCTCCCTTCTCCAGATACTTGCTTTATCTCTCCGGCCGCCTCTCCCTTTTTCTCTGGCCAGTGTTGGTTTCATAATCCTGGTTTACAGGCATTTCTAAAACAGCTCCGTGACCCCAGTAGCCTACGTGCTTATGACTTCCAGACCTCGTTTACTTGAATTTCTGCTTGCTTCCTGGCATTTTTAAAGCATTTGTCTGTAGACCCTCTAATTCGGTGTCTAACATTAAACCCAAAGTCATGGCAGGTTGGCTCATCAGATAAAGGCAATTGCCTCCATGGCTGATGACCTGAGTTGGATATGGTCGAAGGAGGAGAACTAGCTCCTTTAAATTATCCTCTGATTGCCACATGTGCATGCTGGCACACGTACCCACACTGTCACACACATCTGTGTGCCTGTGTACACACATACACACACAAATAAGTAAAGGCGGTTTATGTCACCCTTGGTTTGAAGGGACTGCTGCTTTTGTGTTCCCTGTGATGCTTAACCCAGTGCTGTGGACAAGATGTGCCCTCAATAACTGTTCTCTGTTCATCTGCATGCCTGTTTCATTTTATTATTGTAATAGTGCCTTCGGTGATGATTAAACGATGGAGAACATCTATTAGGAAGTACACAGATTACTCCTTCGCATTGCAGGCCGACCTTGTCGTTACCTCAGCCTTTCACTCACTGCAGTTAAATCCAGCGTACTTCAGTTTTCAATTCATCCCAGCATCCGAAACAGTTAACTATCAGATGTTTAGGTGTTTGAACTTACCACAGTGAACACACACGCGTCATTTTGCCACTCTTATGTATTCCATTCATCAGTGGAAGTTGGGGATGACGTCCATGAGATTCCTGGCCGAAGTCTGCATATAAGTCATCTGAGGCATCTGAGGGCAGTGGGAGACAGTGAGGAAAGGGAAAATTCAACCTTCAAGGACCTTTATTTAAAAAAAAAAACAAAACTGCCTGCAATTCTCCTCCCCCTCCCTCGAGAGCCTGAGTGCCACCGAGCGTCAGGCGGGAGCGGCGATGGCTGTAACTATGCTGTCTGTTTCGTTCTCACATTTGTCAGCTCTCATTTTGTTCCCATTCTTCACGAACGAACGGTAATGATGCTCATTAGTGTTGAGGTTCATGGTGAACTTTAACCTTTTCCCTCAGTGCTGTTGTGAACGTTCCCCGTCTCCTATGAAATGTCGTGGAGAAAATTGAAGCAGTGTTGATGATTTGGAGACATAAGAAAAGCGATGGTCTGTGAGTGGTTGCAGAGTAAGCATCATGAGTGGTCTGTCTTCTGAGACTCCTGTCTTGGCACTCCCCAGCAGAGGAGGAAGGCCCCTAGTGGCTTTTTAACCAGTTGGTTGCTAATGCTTCCTGCTGTAGTTTGGATTTGAAATGGCCCTTAATTTGAGGACTGGTTCCCCAGCTAGTGGAGCTGTTTGGGTAACAGACCACTGGGCTGGAGGAGCAGGCTTTGAGGATTACAGGTGGGTCCAGAATCTGGCTAGCTCTCTGCTTCTCAGCTGCTGTTGCAGTGTAAAGAGTGACCTCAAGGCCCTGTTATGGCAGCCCGATCCTGCTCCCACTGCCATACCCGCCATATCCGCCATGTCTGCCATGCCTGCCGTGCCTGCCATGTCTGCCATGTTTGCCCAGCCGCTGTGGACTGCATCCCCTCATCCCCTTAGAACAGATCCTTTCTCCTTTAAGTGGCCCCTTTCAAGGCTTTTATCACAGTGACAGAATGGTAGTAGATGTATCTCCAATCAGGTTGAAAACATGTGACAGGCCGAGGAGCCCAGACAAGTAGGGAAGATGGAAGTTTGGGGATCTTAATGTCCTTTCATGGAGGGAAGGAAGAAAAGGAGGGAGGGAGGGAGGGAGGGAGGGAGGGAGGGAAGGAGGGAAGGAAGAAATTCTGTTTGTTCTACTGTTCACGTTGGGATATCCCTTGGTTTAGCCTGTAGACAAAGCACTGAAGCTTATGCCGACAGGAAGATGCTGTTTCCCAGCAGAAAGCTTCCCTTCTTAGAACAAGGGTGAGCTGGGGAGCAAGAACTGCATTGGGAAAACCGTGCCCGACCCGCGTTGCTTGTGAGATAGATGAGCAGGGAGACGGAGCAGGCCAGGGAGAGCAGAGAACACTGCAGCTGAGAGCAGGAGCAGACTCTGGAACCAGACTTCTGGTCCTTGATATTTGATTCTGATATGACATCATGAGGGAAGACCTGATGCTAAAAAAAATTAGTAACTTAATATGAAACATGAATTTCTTTAAAAAACTTAGTCTGTCAAACTTACACAAGAACAAATAGACAATATGAACAAGCTATTTCTGTCAGTCAAACTGACAGTCAATATCAGTAGCTATGATGGTTGATGCTATATGTGAAGTTGAATGAGCTTCGAGCACTCTTCTTATTTTGTTTTATTTTTTTATGTGCGTTAGTGTTTCACTTGCTTGTATGTATGTGTGTCATGTGTGTGCCCGATGTCCTTGGGGGGGTCAAAAAAGAAGGTATTGGCTTCTCTGAAACTGGACTATAGGTGGTTGCTGTCTTAGGTGGGGTTTTACTGCTACAAACAGATACCATGACCGAGGTGACTCTAAGGAACAACATTTAATTGGGGCTGACTTATAGGTTCAGAGGTTCAGTCCATTACCTAGGCAGGCACATGGCAGCATCCAGGCAGGTGTGGTGCAGGAGGAGCTGAGAGTTCTACATCTTCATCTGAAGGCTGCTATGAGGAGACTGACTTCCAGGCAGCTAGGATGAGGCTCGTAAAGCCTATGCCCACAGTGACACACCTACTCCAACAAGGCCACACCTCCTAATAGTGACACTCCCTGGGCCAAGCATATAGGAACCATCACAGTTGCCAACCAATATATAGAGCCTCTATAAGAGCTGCAAGACTCTTAACCATGATTGCCTTTCCAGCCCCCATATTGGTCCCCCCCCCATATGTATCTATAGGGACATTTCTAGGTAAGATTGCCATTTGAATTCATACTTGTAGTAGATGGCCTTCTCCAGTACACACTGGCATCCTCCAGCAGTTGAGGTCCTAAATGAAGGGGGGAAGGAAGGATTTGCCCTCTCATTGCCTTTCCTTACAGCGAGAAGTCGGCCAGCTTGCCTTCTGCCCTCAAACTTGGCTTTACGTAGTCATTCCCACTTTCTCTGGCCTTTAGACAGGAACTCCAGCTTTCTGAAGTCTCTGGCCCACACCTGAACAATTGTGGTCCTTCCCAGTGATGCGCTGAATGGGATACCTCATCCCTCTACCACCTCTGCATGTACGTAAAGAGGTGTGTGCTGCAAATGCTCAACTTACAAAGTAACCTTTCAAAACAAAGCACCAGGCCCAAATGGATTCACTAGTACATTCCACAGAACACTTAAGGCATTTATAACAATTATTTACAATCTCTTTCTGAAGATAAAAGCAGAGAGTCGTCATAACTTTGTGAAGCCATTGTTACCCAGTACTAAAACTAGACAAGATACAGAGGAAAACAAAGCTAGCAACTAATATATCTCATGAACATACATGTAAAAATACAGTATTAGTGAAAACATCCAATAGTGTATAAAAAGGATTCTGTGCGGTGATATAGCGAGGTTCCTCTCTGCTGTGCACAGTGACTCAGAATTTGAAAGTCAGTTCGTATCGCCTATCACAAGAGTAGACCAAATAAGAAAAATCAAATGATTGTATTCACAGATGCTAAAAGAAACCCTAGTGTGGTTAGATTCATCTGGCACCCTAGTACTTTGGAAGCTGAGGCAGGAGAATTGCGTGTTGGAAGTCAGCTTGAACTACATTATGAGTCCAGGTCACTTTGGACTATATCATGAGAGTGTTGCAAAACCGAAGCAACCAAACGCAAGCGAAGGTACTGCAAAGCGTTGGCCAGCGGTGGTCACGTCATCTGGGAAGCTGTTTCTACCTCCTCAGACAGTACACATCTGATGTCCTAACCTCATTTCGCTGCATGTCTTCCCCTATTCCTATAGTGTTGAAAGGGGTGGTTAAGGAGACAAAGACTCACTCATTGTAGCCTTTGAGCATCTAATTTTTGATAGAAAAAAATCTAAAAGAATCCATAACAAGTATAGGAGAGCTCCTGAATACATGAAAGTCAACTGTTTCCTTACGCATCAGCCAGAAACCATGCAGAGTTACATGAAGTACACAATAGAGAAGCATTAGTTACCCCTAAAGTAAAACCCAAGCAGGGTTAAAGAAGGAAACGACAGAAGAGTAATGAAAGAAGTCAAAGAAAACCTAAGTTCACTGGGACTAGTCCTCGCCCCGGGTAGGTATTTGGGTATGTGGTATCACACAGTGTTGGTTTTTACCCGATTCAACCTAGACATTTAGTGCAGTCCCAATCTATTGACTATCAGGTTATTTCATGGCTGTTGAAAAGCTAATTCTGACATTTACACCGGGAGGCAAAGGACTCAGAATGGCCAGCGTAGTGTAGAAGACGCAAAGCAGAGCTGAGGGATTAATGCTACTGACACTGAGGTGCACTGTGAAGCCACAGACATCAGGACGGTGCTTTTGAAAGAGTAGACTCATTAGTGGAGCAGGGTAGAGAACCCAGTAGATAAACTCATCTGGATACAGCTGGCTGCTTCCTGACAGAGGAGCAAAGGCAGCTGTTTAGTAGATGATCCTGGGAGCTGGACTTCCCCAGGCACAACGCTGGGTAGACACAGGCCTAATGCCACTTAATAAAATTAACTCAGAATGGGTCAGAGATACAAATCTAAACTACAAAGCCATAGAACCCCTAGAGAATGACACAGGAACATTCGATGACCTCGAGTATAACAGTGACTGTGACACAGTCTGTGAATGACAGAACTGCTAAGGTTGGCATCATTAAAAGTAAAATGTTTAGGGGTGTGGGTCCGCCTTGGCAGGAAAACATCTGCTCCATTCAGGGGCTCAGGATTGTAACCCTTACTTAACATGGAGAAACAAAAATGTCTTCTCTGAAACTGTCAAGAGTATAAGGAGAAAGGCCCTAAGATGGAGAAACTATTTCTTAAAAGCACCGCTAGTAAGCAACCTTGGTCCAAAATATGCAAAGAACCCCTCAAAACTGCACAGCAGGTAACCCCTCAAACTACACAGCTGGTAACCCCTCACACTACACAGCAGGTAACCCCTCAAGCTACACAGCAGGTAACCCCTCAAACTACACAGCAGGTAACCCCTCA
>NC_034601.1:33929061-33975073 GCF_900095145.1 Mus pahari
AGCAGGTAACCCCTCACACTACACAGCAGGTAACCCCTCACACTACACAGCAGGTAACCCCTCACGCTACACAGCAGGTTGTTACCTGGTGGAAAAAATGGACCAAAGACATTAGACAGATACTTTGTGAAAGAACAACAGAAAGCTGGGCAGTAGTGGTGCACACCTTTAATCCCAGCACTTGGGAGGCAGAGGCAGGCAGATCTCTGTGAGTTTGAGGCCAGCCTGGTCTAGAGAGAGAGAGAGTTCCAGGACAGCCAGGGATTCATGGAAAAACTCTTGTCTTGAAAAACCAAACCAAATCAGTCTAAACCAAAACTCCACAGAAGTCAAAAATAAATATATGAAAACATACTCGTGTTGTGTGAGGAATGCAAATAAAATGACCCGTGGAATTGCATTGTACACCTGTGTCAAGGCACTGGTCACTCCAGGTGGAGCACCTGATGCCGGCATGAGTGTGGGACAACAGCAACTACAAATAGGAATGCAGAATAGTCCAGCCATGCTGGAAGATGGCCAGCAGTTTCCTCCAAAATGACATGCATCTTACTGTGAAATCAGCAATCTTACCTTTTGGTGGTTTGTCAGAGGGGCTGAAAAGGTGCCCACATATTTGTAGGATCTTGGTTCATAATTGCTAAAGCTTGAAAGAAGCCTTCTGTCCCTCAAAAGATGAATGGGTACATAGCTGAGGTACTGCAGTCAACTACTCTTCAGGACTAGAGAGCCGATCCACCTAGCTGTGTAACTGGTATGCGAGCAATTAGCCCATGCTGATATTTAAATTCAAATAAATAACATTTCCATTTTCTTAGTCATACTAACGACAGTTTAGGTTCAAAATATGTGTCAAGTAGATACTATCTGGGCAGTATGTATATCAGGGTATTTCCATTTTCATAGAAAATCTCATTGACTTGAGCAAATCTAATTGGCATATGCATCTGTTCTTTTGTGTCTGCTGCTTTATGGTGTGTGTGTGTGTGTGTGTGTGTGTGTGTCAACAGGCAGAGGTTAGTTAAGCCACGGCCGGTAGCCAAGTGTCACACAGCAATGGCAATGTCCACTCACTTGCGGCAGTTTCTAAGTCTTTTAACAAATGCTTTGATGACTTACACAGGTCTTTGCTACTAGGTGACTTACCAGTTTGAAGAGAAAATTCATGATAGACAGAGTGAATTTTCCCCAAGAACTCCAGAAGATTCTTTATTTGTGCTTTTTTCATGCATGAAGGGAAAACGGGCTGGGATGTCTGTAGATGAGTTTGCTTATGTGTGTGTGTTGTTCTCATCAACTAAGAAAAATTATAGAGAAACCCAAGCCTTTATCCATCGCGGAATATAACAAAATGCCTGTTTCCTTAGGATGCTTTTGTGACGTCTTAATAATGCTGCGCCTCATAGGGGCAGTCAGTGCTTGCAATCCCTAGAATGGTGTTTCATGGCTAGAAGTCACACACTTAAGGCATTTTGTAATAAGTTGAGGTTCTGCTGCGTTAAAATTCAGGTAGAACAGTGGTTCTCAACCTTTCTAAAGTGGCAATCCTTCAATACAGTTCCTGATGTTGTGGTGACCCCACCCCAATCATAAAATTATTTGGTTGCTACTTCATAACTAATTTTGCTACTGTTATGAATTATAATATAAATATCTGATTTGTAGGGCACCTGATATATAGCCCCAAAGGGGTCTTACCCCACAGGTTGAGAGCCATTGAGCTAGAGGAAGCATGAGCCAGGGTGAGATGCTCTGGTAGGTCAGGCTCCTTAGGTGAATGGCTGGATAAAGATTGCATCTCTGAGGCCATTCATTCCCCATTACAGACAGCACAGAGCCCAGGGATGGCGTGTCAGACACAGCTTTTGAAAGAGCCAGCAGCCACATTAGTGTTATACATGTCTTGGGAAGTGACCTATTCTACCTGAACAAATGTTTTTCTATTCCTGATTCAATGACTATATAGCTAATCTTCGAATTTCCTTCCTTGTTGAGCTAGTTTTCACATTATCTTTCTTAGCAGCTGACTCTAATTTAGTCTAGACTTTGGGCTGAAAGATGGACCATTTCATTGGTGAATTCCCTTTAGACATTACCCCCACCTTAGATGGGAAGCAGCCCTTCTCCCAGAGGTAAGGTGTACGTAGGCTTTTTTGTTTTTGTTTTTTAACCTACTTTAGACTGTTCTCTGCTTAAGCCTTCCTCTTGGGGTTGTGTGTTACAATGGATAAGGAATGAATAGCAGGCAGCTTGGATTATAGTCTCGGCTCCGACAAACTTCCTGAATTATTTTATGTAAGGTATTTAATCACTGTGTCTTACTAGTGTCCATTTAACTCGTGAGAGTATTGAAGATGGTATATGAAAAACTGCTTCAAGGAAAAGGTTAAAAAAAATCTCACTGAACCCAGGGTTCAATGTCAACATGTTTGTTCATCACCAAAGGAAGTCAGGACAGGAACAGAAACAGGGCAGGAACCTGGAGGCAGGAGCTGATGCAGAGGCCATGGAGGACACTGCTGACTTGCTTGTTTCCCATGGCTTGCTCAGCCTGCTTTCTCAAAGAACCCAGGACCACCAGCCCAGGAGTGACATCGCCCACAACAGGCCTGGCCCTCCCCATCAATCACTAATTAAGAAAATGCCCTACAGCTGGATTAAAAACAAAAAGAAAAACTTTTTATTCTTTGTGAATTTCACATTGTTCACCCCAATCCCCCTTATTTCTCTGTCCCTCTATAGCCACCCTCTGCCCTTTCAACCCCCTACTCACGTGCTGCAAAAACTTGAAAAACAAAAAAGTCCCCCAAAAGGAGGAGGAAGAGGACAACGACAACAACAACAACAACAACAACAACAACAACAACAACAACAACAACAAATCTTGCTGTGGAAGCTACAGTCTGTCATGGTGTGCCACACACTAACCCTTTTGCCCAAACAGCTTTATTTGTAAATGTTCCTTACTGTGGGTCATTGGTCTGGTTCAAGATCTCTGGCTTCTGCTACACCATCAATACTGGATCCTCACTGGGACTCATCTCGGATATCCTGGCTTTGTCCTGTATCATGGAGATCCTGCAGCTTTGGTTTTGTAGGACCAGCCCTGTCATGTGCTCCATCTGCTCATAGATTGTGTAGTTACGAATGTGGGTCAGCTCAAAACCATCATGGCTCTAGGCCTGGGTGGTAGCTGACCTGACCAGCCCGCCAGCTCTCCTGCACCCACACCACCAAGTCCAGGTCTCCAGCACCCACACCACCAAGTCCAGGTCTCCAGCACCCACACCACCAAGTCCAGCTCTCCTGCACCCACAACACCAAGTCCAGCTCTCCTGCACCCACACCACCAAGTCCAGCTCTCCTGCACCCACACCACCAAGTCCAGCTCTCCAGCACCCACACCACCAAGTCCAGCTCTCCAGCACCCACACCACCAAGTCCAGCTCTCCTGCACCCACACCACCAAGTGCAGCTCTCCAGCACTGTCCTGACAAGGAGCGGGGCCATCTCCCCTGCTTTCCAGCCCTTGGGGCCCACTTACCTGAGCTTATTCCCCAGGTCCAGCTTTACAGTGCTGCCCAGGTGACCTGTGAGATTTCTCTCCTGAGTGCTGCAGCTGACAAGGGGGGAGTCCAGCTCCCCCGAATACTGTAGCTGGTGAGGGATGGGTGTCTCTCTCTCTCCTGCCATCAGGGCTGGCTCTCTGAGTTGCTCAGGTGAGGGATCTTATGGAGGCGTTTTCTCAGTTGTGGCTCCCTCCTTTCTGATGACTCTAGCTTGTGTCAAGCTGACATAAAACTTGCCAGTATAATAACATTCCATACATTTTACCACTAGCACCTTTGGTTTTGTACACACACACACACACACACACACACACACACACAGACATAACCCTCCCTTCCAAGGAAGGACTTGCTGGCTAATGATATTTGGATCTTTTCTTCAAACCGTCTACATGTTTTAGAGAAAAAGGTTACTTTGCCTCTGAGTTTGCTCAGAAGCCTAAAAGCCCATTGGGTAGTGCAACAGTTCACACCACCCACCAGAAATGCAACACAAACACAAAGATCATGAAACTTTCTTTTGAGGTAGTTGTTGCTATTTATAACCTGAGTACCTGTCAACAACGACGTTGCTGAGAGTATGTTGGGTATGTTCCTTAGCAAACCAATACACAGCAAGAGAAGTGAATTTCAGCATATTCAATACTGGGAGAAGTCTTGGCGACAGAAACTTGAACAGATGCAGCCAATATAATCCAAACTATACACTATGATTCTGTTCAGTTCAAGTTCAAAAAAGTATGGTCTCGGGAGAGGGTAGTAACCGGAAGGGCTTTCAGGAGCCTTGTAGGGTCATGGCAACTTATTTTTCTAGTTTATGCTATGTGTTAGTTGCCCAAGTGTGCTCATAATGAAATATTATTGAGACATCTATGTGAAATGTGTGTATATGTTATACTTTAAAAGGTTTACATTAAGAGTGAAATTGTAGCTAGCTTGTAATAGACTTATTTATGTTGGTAATCTTTCTTGCTATTGAATCACTTTAAGAAATATTTATCCATTAATTGTGTCTCCTGATTATAATGATCATTAAAATTATATTTGCTTTATTGAATAATTTTCTAATAGAAGTGTTTAGAGCTACACAATTAATTCCCTTTAACTATTACTTTAGCTACATCTCATATACTTTAGTGATTTGGGAAATCCACCTATTGCTCAATTGGAAATTCAAATTTGCTAAGAGAGTTTGTATAACAAAATGATAAAAGGCTCTTATTAGCTGTTGTGCACCTATAACAGAGACCCTGCATTACCTTCCCTTTGTGTTGGAGTGTATCATCATAGCTTAATTGATGCTTAAGCCCTAATTACCGATCCACATACAAATTTAAAAGGTAACCCAATGCATAGAAACCCAACCAGATTTTAATAAGGAACAAAACTAAATTTAAAGGAAATTAACCTGTTATAAAACAGAGCTCAAATAAATGTGTCTCCCTAAACCACTGGAATTACTCGTTTGCTTAAATCTCCCAAGCAGTTGTAGTATCCGTCACTCTGGACTAGCCCGCAGCTCACAGTCTGCACCTGAGCTCTGACCCAGTGAGCTCTAAATTAACATCAGATTAGACAACTTGGCATCTACAGTTGACCCATGAGCCCTCCTGATTACACAAGCTAATGCTGCCTTGTATAGAGTCATCAGGAATTGACACCCCACCTAAGACCTATTTAGAGAGGAGATGATGCCTCTATTTAACAAAGGCTGGCTTTAAGCTTGTAGTTCATATGTCGCTGAGGATGACCTAGTTTGATTAGCATGATTACAGTGTGCTAATTCAACTGTTAGGGTCCATATTTTCAGTACTAACAAAATTCTTGGCTTCATTTGAGCCACAACTGGATGGCATTTGCTAACAGAGATTGAGCCAGTTTCAGCAGGCTACCGGCTGCAGTCTTTTATCTTTACAGAAACACTATATACATGCTATATACATGCTATATACATCTATCTACCTCTCCAGAGGGGGCTTCATCATTCTTACTTGCCAGCCATACACAGTCTCTGTGGCATGATCTTCACCATACCCGACTTCCTCTGGAAGCACAGATATGACACCGCCATGACAATGTCAGCTTCATTTCACCTACTTGTCCAGGATATCCTAATAAAAAAAAAAAAAGTCCAGGGTTTGTCACCCAGGACATGATGCAAGAACTTGCTACTTTTGCTAAATTACTGAAAATTATTTGGGAAGCAGAAAGCCACTGTATCTGGATACTGTCAAGAAGCAGCTGATAGCCCTTTTAGCAGCAGAAGCTTGTGTTATAAAATGCTTAATTCCAGATCTTTTGAACCTGGATTGTTGATTTTGGAGAAAAAAATATATAACATACATGTACATATATGAAGAGAGAGCTCAAGTAATGAATTTTTACTCATGCCAACGTCCCTTGATTTTATAACCACCATGCACTTTACAATAATGCATGATTTATACATTACATGGTAAAACTCACTCACTTGGGTGTGCAGTTCTAGCTTTGACCACATGCATACGTTGTGTAACTACCACAGTGGAATTGTGGAAGAAACCCACCACCCCAAGGTTTCCGTTGAGTCTTTTGTAATCATCTCCTCCTGCTTCAGGTCTTCTGGAACTCTTAATCTTCCGTTCCTATGGTTTCACCTTTTGAAGGCTCTCTGCCTCTTACCATGGGAGTTAGCAATCCGTCCTCCATATGTTTGGATATTGCCTTTCTGTTTCCGCCAGTGGGACTCTGCAGAGCTCCTTTGCTTTGTGGATTATTTTTAAATATATTTGCATAATCACATATTTAAATATATTGGTGTGGTGATTTGAATGAAAATGGCCCCCGTAGGCTTATGGGAAGTGGTACTGTTAGGAGATGTGGCCATGTTAGAGTAGGCGTGGTCTTGCTGAAGGAAGTATGTCAGTGGGGTAGGTTTTGAGGTTTCAGATGCTCAAGTCAGGCCCAGTATCTCTATCTCTTTCCTTCAGATCCAGATATACAATACCCAGTTCCTTCTTCAGTACCATGTCTGCCTGTGTGCCACCATGCTTCCTGCCATGATGACATTGGACCAAACCTCTGAACTATAAGCTGGTCCCCAGTTAAACATTTTCCTTTATAACAGCTGCAGTGGTCATAGTGTCTATTCCAGCAGTAGAAATCCTAAGACACTTGGTCATTGTTTCTTCCCATTTTCTGCCATGTTGTCTTTTCACTTAACAGTTTGTGATGCAGGTCCATGATTTGTACAGCTTGATACTGTTCCACAGGTCAGAGAGGCCCGGGTACTGTTTCTGTTCTCCAGTTGTTGCTGTTGCTGATTCTACTGGACTTATTCTTCCTGTCACCACCACCACCACCACCACCACCTCCATCATCACTACCATCTCCCCCATCTCCTCTTCTTCCTCCCATCTCCTCCCCGCATCTCCTCTTCTTCCTCCCATCTCCTCCTCATCCTTCCCCATCTCCTCTTCCTCTTCTCTTCCCTTTCTCCTGCTCTTGTCCTCCTCCCTCCCTCCTCTTCCCTTCCCCCTCCTCCTGCCCCCTCCATCATGCACCAGTCTGAGTGGCTTCCATCTTCAAGTTCATTGACTTTTTCTTCCTTAAGTGTCAAATCTTCCCACAGGCCTACACAGGAAAATTAAACTACTGGATTCATACATCTTATTTCTAGTTTTCCTAGTTTATTCCTTTTATATGGGAACAACTGTCTGCTAATCACTTCACTCACTATGTCCAGTTTTTTTTTCCCCCCATTAAATCTTTATGCATATTTAAAATAGCTGTTGTGTGTTCCTGTCTGCCAGCTCTAACACATTTGCCACCTATGCACTGGAATGTATTGATTTCCTACCACCCTCAGTTTAGGTCGTATTTGCTTGTCTTTTCATGCCCGATAGTTTTTATTAAATGCAGACACTGTTGATACTGGTTCTAGGAGTCCAGATTTAAATGTCAGAGTGTTACATTTTATGCAAGCATAAAGATAATTAGCTGGAATATAAACTTGATTGATTTGAAACTTGGTCGTTTGAGGTTGCGGTGTTAGGATGTGGAACTTGGTGTTTTTAGGTTGTTATGGCGAGGCTCAGGGTTGCCTTTACTCTAGGGCTATACACACTATTACTCATACTGTTTGGGGCTTAATTAAACTCTTAGAATTTTCAGTGAGCCCCTCACCCCACCCCACCTCCACCCGCTATTGCTGGCTCTGCTTCTTCCTGCACTAGCAACCCACAGACCAATCCAGCTCACAGCTTCCTACTAGTGCCTCTGCATTGAGCTGCATGAAGTCTTGCCCTCTGCCCATGCACCGGGAGTCTCCAATCAGACCTGAGGGGAACTTCATGTAGATTTCTGAAGCTCTTTTTAATCCTTCCTGCTCTTTCAAAACACACTTCACAAAGTCTGTGCATCTCAGTAGCCCATAACTGACTCCTGCTCTCTCTGCTCAGACAGCCTGTTGTGCTGTGCCCTGCTCCGATTTCCTCCTCCTTCAGGAATGGAGCATGCCATAGGGCAGAAGGCTGGGGCAGGCCTTCTGTTCACTTTGTGATGCTCCCCGCATCCTTTTCTGCCTTCCGTCAACTCTGTGTATTTCACTCAGTTTTAGAACCATTTGTGCTGGCAGGGGTAGAATGAAGTTATCTAGTCTTTTATGGCTGATAGCATAAGTTATGTTATTCTTTCTACTAATATTTAGTGACAAAATCTAATGTCAGTCTTATTCAATTATGGGCTTTAACAGTTCTGTAGGCATAGCTTCATTTGTAGAACCTAGAATAATTAATACTTTACCATGATCATATTTTAATGTCTATTGCTTAAATATTTATAAAATTACTGTATGATCTTCATACCATTTAGACTTAGTGCTACCAGCTCTAATTGTCTGTGAGTGTAGGACAACATTTGGATATGTCTTGGTTTTTTACTTATTTAATTCAGCATTTCACTAATTAAAAACTATATATGGGGCTCTTGTATAATATAAGTAGATTACCAGACATTAGCTACTCTGGCAATAACTGAAGGCAGATACTCTCAGATATTTTACATGGAGCAGGTACTATTTGACACTCTTGTATTTGGTTTGAGTTCATGCAGAAACATTGATGCTGATATGTGGTTTCCTGGGTAAGGGGCATTTGCTGAGTTTTCATGGGGGCTTTGGCCTAGAATATTAGAAAGTGGAGTGAGCACGAGATAGGAAGACATGTATAGGTAAAAATCCCCAGTTGCAGTTTCTCCCATATAGTTTCATCCCATCCCAGTCTCGGGCTTTTGAGCAACTGTACTTCCTAGAAGTCGTTAGACTGGCTTCTGAGTCAGTTTCCTTACTTGTGTTATCTACCATTGGTGAACAACTGGATGGGTAGTGGCACAGCTTACAGCAGGGCAGAGAAAGGAGCAGGGACTTCAGCTTCCCTGCACATAAACTCTCGGGATTGGCTCCCGTGTGCCTGAGTTTCGGTCCTTTGTGCAGTAAATCTGATAGACAGGAAATACGACCAGAGGGAAGGAAATGAGGGCACGGGGCTGGTGCTTCAGACAAGTGATTCTTCCTTTGTGGCTTCAAGTTTTGTTTTGTTTTTAATTTTAAAGCGACTGTTTTAAAATTAAGGGTATTCAGATGTAGACACTCATAGAGTTGAAAATGCAACATATGTGTACTAAAACAACATCTAACACACAGGGCTTACTGTAAATCTTTGTTCTTTTCCATGAAAATTGAAAGAATACATTATCAATTCTGTAAGGGCATTGAAGGATGATGTATAAAACCATCCAAAACTAACACTTTCAGAGAGACTTTTAAAACATTTAGGTTGATGGAAGTGAGGCAGCAGAGCAGCAAGTGAACTGCTGGCTGTGGACTGGCTTTCTGAGGAGTTTGGATAACTGATCCTCTTGTGAATAGCTGCTCCCCAGAGGTGGAAATGCTAATCCCGGGGTACCCTGAACCTGACTTTTCCTGGCAATGAAAACTCTGATTAAGGTATGATTGGTACAGTCTATAGACTCTGTGCCCTTTATAAACATTTCAGCCCGTAAAGTTGAGAAGGTGGATGGTTACAGGCTGCTCTTTAAACTTATTTTATTTTAAAACTAACTCACTGAAAACACCCCTACATGGGTAATTAAATACCACCTTTTACTTCTGTCAAAGCTTGTGGATGGTGCCCCAGTTGGTAGTTTCTTTTCTTTACTTCCTAGCCCCTGTCATAAGGTTTCTGTTGTTGTGAAAGAGAAACCATGACTTTGACAACTCTTATAAAGGGAAACATTTAACTGGTGTTAGCTTGCAGTTAGTCCATTATCATCATGACAGAGTGCAGGCAGGCATGGTGCTGGAGGAGCCGAGAGAGCTACATCTTGATCTACAGGCAGCAGCAGGAGACTGTGTACCACACTGGTGTACCTTGAGCATAGGAGACCTAAAAGTCCAGTCCTACAGTGACACACTTCCTCCAACAAGGCCACACCTCCTAGTAGTGCCACTCCCTATGGGCCAAGCTGATTCAAACACCTGAGTCTGCCCAGGGAAGAGGAGGGGCGCATACCTGTTCAAACCACCACAACCCCTAAGCACATTCAGCCTCTTCATTACAGATCCAGCCCAGATAGTTTGTTTAATGGCGGTTATCACTAGATACTGACTTGTGACCATTTAGAGAAGGCTATTTTCATCAAATCCTAATTCAAGTCCTGGAAGTGCTTATTTTTAATGAAATAGCTACTGAATTTTAAACTGAGTGACTTATCAGACCCAGCTAATGTCCTTCAGGTGTTTTTTGTCATTAGTACTACATAAATATTATGGTATACATATATAACAAAATGAGAGCATGAATATTATGCATTTTTTATTTCACACATATAGTTCACATTGTAGACTATTTATAAATACCGTAAGATCACTGGCCTGTCATTTCCTTGTTTATCGATCATCTCAGTGATCCTCCTTGAAGACTGCTTTCCAAGGTGAAGTGGAGGTGACCTTGGAATGAGCATGAGAAGAACTGTCCTGTGATTTTCTTAGTTTTCCTGCCAGTCTCATTTTCATGACCCTCTTCTTGAGAGCTACATTAAAATTTTATTTTAATTAATTTTAATTTCCATGTCTGTATATGTGGCCCTGCAAGTGAACGTACAGGTTTGTTTGAGTGTTTCCGCCTCTGCTTTTTCAGAGGCTGCAAGAGGGCACCGGGGCTCTTGTACTGGTGTTGCAGGCATTTATGGGATGCTTGACTTGTTATACGGGTACTGGGATCTGAACCGCCATTCTCACTATTGTGTGGCAAGCACTCTTAGCCACTGGGCCATTTCTGAAGTCCCTTCAGTCCCTTTTAGCATTCCTTCCTGTTCTGTCGGTATCTAACTCAAGTAACAGATCGTCCTCTGCCTTCTCAGACTGCACGTCCATACTTTTGTTGGAAGCTTCGTGATTGTTAACTAGGTATAAACTATTGTGCACCCAGTGGTCGCTGTCTGGCTAAATCTCTTCAACTTCAGGCAACTCTGAAGAGCCATGAAACCAGGGGACGATTGTGCTGGAGTGCTGTGAGGGTGTCCTGAGTTGGTTTAGGGTATCTGGTGGTGTGCACACGCTGAGGAAAAGCTGATGTCTGAGACTGCCACTACTTCCAGTGTAACTAGCAAATGTCTGTGGCAGAGAGACAGAGCGAGAGGACATTCAGATGTCAGGGAAGGGACATACCAAGTCATCGTGGTACCTTGGACCTGGTAGTGTTCCACCATTTTCCCCATAGTAGAATTATTTTAGCACACCATGCCTTTTCATTGTGACTAGCATTGGAAAGTTCTTACTCTTCAGTTATCACCTATATTACTGCTAAATTTCTGAGGGAAAAAAAAACAAAACCCTATATAACAGCAATATAGAAGGTTCTGTCTGTCCTATCTCGGGTGTCTCTAGTTCTTTTCCTTCTTTCTTTCTTTTTTCCTTTTCTTTTCTTGTTTCATGCCAAAGGAAATATTCCCTCACCAACTGTCTGCAGCAGTCTGGAATCTGCCCTGCTCCCGCCCCTGTCCCCAGGGCTGGGTAACTGGAATGGGAGCCCACAGACATGGTGCCTAGGACCACAGAGCCCATGGACCCCCGGGGAGGGGTTACTCTCCTATGCTAGCTTAACTCAGGTTTCCATGGTTTGCCTTTGTGGTATAGGGGGTCTCCCAAGGGATGTGTGATTTCTTTTAAACCATTGGCTGAGCTCACTTTGTGAGCATCTTTACCATCACAGACTCAGGGAATTTTCACTGTATTCAGAAGTTAAGTGCAAAAACTAAAATTAGAAAAGAGACATTAAAAGGCAAATGTTAGCAGGAAATAGATAAATCTAACCCCCTTGCATGTTTATTGTGTAAATGCATTTGACACACACTTTTTCTATTTATTTATTATTACTTAAAAAAAATCTTTCCATCCATTTCTTGCCTCTGTGGTTGGTTCTGTGTTGCTAGGATGAAGGTTATAAGAAAGGAGGTCATAATGAGGTTACGTGTTCTCTGGGACAGAGACAGCTAGAACTCGCCCTCCCCGTACAGCTCCGTGCTCCCTGCTCCCTGCCCTCACAGGGTAATTTGCCCCCCCTGCCCCGTGGGCCTCCTGCTGAGCGGAGGCTGCTGGAGGCTGCATTTTAAACCTCACATAGAGGAGGCAGTCCTCCCCATTGTACTTCTTTTAAGCCTTATCACTTTTCATCATTTTGGTTGCCACCACAGTGTGGAAGGATACAAGAATGAACTGTCCGTCTGTACCATTTTTATTTTATGTGGGTGTTTTGTTCCTTCTGTTTTGCTTGTGTATTTACATTTTATTTGACTTTATTTTTGCACAGATACGAGGGAGGGAAAGCTTAGAGACAGGACCTGATGTTGAACAGTTGGGATTTGGTTAATCTGCTTAGAAACCTCAGTAATCGGTGCATCGTTGGATGCCTGGACAACCGTGCCCCCACCTTCTTCTCCCCCACTCTGTCCTTGCCTGTTAGTTTCATGGACGCTCAACCATTTATTTCCCACTCTTTTTTTTTTTTTTTTTTTTTTTTTGGCGTTCTTTCATTTTTGAATCTTCCTACTGCGTTGTCTTGGAAAGTATTTAGCCTTTTGACCTCTGGTGGGTGGAGGGCATAGAAATATATTCACTCATACTCTATAGTGAGCCTTTCCTTAACACATAATTAAGAGCAGTTTTGTTTTCCCTTCGTTTGTCATAGAAAAGCATAGCTAAAGGTATGCATCAAAATGGTCATATGGCCAGAGGTTTTTGAGGAGTCTTCTGCCACCGGAGCACTTAGAGAGGGTGTACTGGAGTCAGCCTGTTTTCTGATTGTCAGGGCTTACAGCTGGAAGTTTCTTTTATGAGCTCAGAGTCAGTCAGTGGTTATTAAAGACCTCTTTGTGCCGGGAAAATTTAAGGTATACTTTCCAAAGTGATCCTGCGAGGTAGACATTTTTATCTCTTAAAAATGCCAGTGCTCATCTCTAGGATGTGAAAGACCTAGGATTAGGGAGGCACCCGAGAATCAATGGGGATGACCTTAGTTAGCTGTGACTCACAGCACTGGGGATATGGAACCTGAAGAGGCCACCTCCTGTAGCCAGACAGGAGCCCCAGTGGAGCGATAGAGACACCAGCCTACCCATAAAACTTCTGATCCTAAATTTATCCTGTCTACAAGAAATGCAGGCACAGGGGTAGAGCAAAGACTGAGGGATGGCCAACCAATAACTGGCTGAACTAGAGACCCATCCTATGGACAAGCACAAATCCCTGGCACTCTTAATAACACTCTGTTAGGCTTGCACACAGGACTCTAGCAATCCTATCCTCTGAGAGGCTCCCCCAGCAGCTGACTCAGAGAGATACAGACACCCACACCCAAACAGTGGATGGAGCTNGGGGACTCTTATGGAAGAATAGAGGAAGGATTGCAGACCCCAAAGGGAGTAAGAAATCCACAGGAAGATCAACAGAGTCAATTAACCTGGACCCTTGGGGCTCTCAGAGACTGAACCACCAACAAAAGAACATACATGGGCTGGACCTAGGCCTCCCTGCACATATGTAGCAGATGTGCAGCTTGGTCTTCATGTGGGTCCTGAACAACTGGAACAGGGTTTATCACCAAAGCTGTCGCCTGTCTGTGGGCTGTGTTCTTCTAGCTGGGCTGCCTTGTCTGGCCTCAGTGGGAGAGGATGTGCCTAGCCCAACAGAGACTTGATGTGCCAGGGTGAGAGGATACCCAGGGGCAGGGAGTGGGGTATAAAGTGATTAGGTTAAAAAAATAGGGTACAAATCTAAACAGAACATTTATAGTAAAGGAAATTCAAATGGCTGAGGAAAAAAAAATGCTAAATGCCTAAGGCTACCAGAGTTTAAGTAAAACTTGCCATATTGGAGTGCCAAGTCTCTTCACCATTACTGGGGACTGTATGTAGAATCTAATTGAAGAAAGTACTACACTAAGAAACTCTTTGGCACGATTATTTCAAGAATACGCAGGGCTCCAAGCGGGGCATTCAGAAGTGTATCCCGTTTTGGAGGCCAGTAGAATGTTGACGTCCAAAGGATGGGCAGAATTAGAAGGGCCTGTGTGACTATTCTAAGAAATTCAACCATCCCGAGAGCCAAGGAGAGAGAGCCAGGCGCTGCTGAAGAGTAAATCTTCTGAAAAGATAGGCAAAGCAAGATTCAGCAGGGCCCGGGAGACTGTGTGAAGGACCTGGACTCCTCATCAGGACTGGTCATAGCTCTCAAACTTCTTCCTCTCTGCATTCCTAGATTTCCGTGAGTATCTGAAAGATAAGAGATTCCCTCTCCCCCCTCCCATCCCAAGTGCTATTCTATCATCCAAAGAACGCCTTAGCTGCTTACAAGTGAAACCAGGACTGACACAAACACATTAAAAAGATCAAGGAAAAAGAATGAAAACCAGTGTTCTATTTGGAAGAGGTGCGGCTGAGCGGTGCTTAGAGAGAGAGAGCCTGTCTCAGAACATAGCATCCTTCAGATGGTCTCAGATGGCTCTATTTGTTCATAATAACTCCACTTGTTGATTTAGCCACTTGTCACGTGAATGCCTCATTAAACAAATGGAGCTCGCCTGCTGCAGCCAAGTGGGGATGCTCCAGTGCGTGGTGAGGTTGTGAGAGCACTTGTGTTTAACAGTGAAGGCCACTGCTCTGGCCCTTTGCCACCTGGAAACTCTAGATAGCGTTTCCCAATAGAAATCTTCACTCTGGTAACCCGGTGAATAGGACCATCAAGTACAATAGGCCAAAGTCCAAAATATCAATTGTTCTGTCAATAAGGAAACCTAACCCGAGAAGGAAAAGTATTTTTGTTCTCAGCCTTGTTTAAAAATCTGTGTTTTTCAAAAGTTCCTAGAAAACGAAGCAACAAGAATTTTAATATTTTTCTGCCCCCAAGAAAGGCAGGTCTCTTACCAACTCACATCTGACTGGAGAATTATGGCATCCGAGAGGGTGTCCCAGAGTGGCAGAAACATAGGCGTTAGGCTCTCTCAGTCTTTGTAACTACCCCTGGCCTGAACCTAAACTGGAGTTTCAGATATTTGAACATAGACATAAAAGCTTTCATCTAGTCCTTGGTGCATTAATATTTACTTTAAAATTATATTCATTAATTCTATGCTGACAATGGTTAGCAAGAAATGTCTATCCATCTCTTTTCTTTTAAGTTGTTTGAACTTTTAATTGGAATCTCTCTCTCTCTCTCTCTCTCTCACTCTCGCTCGCTCTCTCGCTCTCTCTCTCTGACTGTGTGGCATGGAATTTAATATCAATTATTGAGGCTCCTTTAGTATGTTGCAAGGTCTCTTACAATGCTGAACTCTGCAACAGCCCTCTTAACTTCCTATGGAATAACTATTGATGTTTCCCTCCTGGGCTTGAAGTCTGCCCCATAACACTGATGCAAGGGGAATCTTGCGATGATGAAACCCAAAACCCATGGCCAAGGATGGCCATCTTTTCCTGGTCCTGTCAAGAGTCAGTCCCNCTCTCTCTCTCTCTCTCTCTCTCTCTCTCTCTCTCTCTCTCTCTCTCTCTCTCTCAAATGGGCAAAATAGAGCACAAGTCTCCTTGTGTCAGGGAACTTGGACCATTTCCAGTCCCCTGCCTCTGGACCCTTTTGTCTGGCTCAGTGGCAGCCACTCCTTCCTCCTCAGGAGGCCTAGGGCTCACCCCAGAAAAGAAGGCAGGCTCACCTTCCTACCCTGAAAAGCCAAGCAGTGAGACACCTGAGCTAGGCAGGAGCAGGGAGGGAAGGAGGGAGGTGCAGAGGAGAGAGAGACAGCTTTCGAAGTTAGCATTTGTTGCTGGCTTTCGTCTTATGCCTGGCTGCCCATCATATTTTGAATAATATTTCTGTAAGTTCATGTTAGGAATAGATGTTGGAGATGAGCATCTCAAATTTCTCAGCTCCTGTAGAGATGTGGGTCTTCCACTCAGACCCCTGTAGACGTGATGATCCACAAGACGAGATACACTGTGGCCTCTGCAGCCAGCAGAGACAAGTGCCACACTCAGTGTGGCTTCGTGGGATGCTCCTGTTACTGGTTAGAGAACTGACATTAGTAGTTGCAGGAGGGTCTGGCATTTAGACTCTGGCTACAGGAGCCGCTGCAGTGTTTCTTTATCAAGCTCATCTCTCTGCGACGGCTTTGGCTGCCTTCCTGGAAAATGAGTCTTTAAGTTGTTTCATTGGTCCCATCACCGATGTATGCGTTTTCTACCATGTTCCCATCCCAGATTTGTTTCATCACTGAAGTATAATTTACACGCAATATGTCCGCCCACTTTGGTGTGTAATCTGTGCATTGTAACAGACGTTTGCAGTTCCGTTCTCCCAGGCATGCTGCACAAGCATCCTTGTCTCAGGTCGACCTGGGCTTTAGTTCTCTGCCCCCACTGGGCAGACACCGCAGCCCCAGCTGAGCAGCTGGCACCCTTGTGTAAAAGTGTCTTTCATTCGTAATTATCCTCTAGGGGGCGTATTGCCTCTGCTAACCTAGGCTCAGCCCTGGAAGCTTCTAGACTCTACGATCTAATCTAGGGCTAGAATGTTTTCAGCCTTTGAGACTGACTTCTGCATAACCTCATCCTTTCTAGCTCTTTCTGAAATCTGACTGGCTAGTTCCATTCAACGTTTCTGGCCCAAACCCCTCTCCAAGTTGACTGATTCTCAGCCATCTCTCAGCTTCTGACTGAATGGCTTGGTTTGTCCTCAACCTAACTCTTGCAATCTGTTCTAATCTGCTCCTTTTTGTTCTCTGGCTTGTTCTTCACCTGCAAACTGTCCCAGTAAAACCGCCTCCTCCCTGTCTCTCTCTGCACTGCTCTCTTAACACTCAACTGACTGGAAAGAGCTCCTTTCCGAGTGCAGGGATTAAAGGAATGTACCTAGACCTAAACTTTCCTGTGCCTGGAACTTGCTCTGTACAAATTGGCCTTGAGATCTGTTTGCTTCTGTATCCTGGGATGAAGGGCATGTCTGTATTCCAGGCAAAGTAGCCATGTTGCTGGATTAAAATTCCTATATACCATTGATACTGTTAATTTTATCTATATTTTTTACCTTTTCATTATATAGTTTTTTTTTTAACTGGAGGCATGCAGTTTATCACTTATTTCTGGATTATTTTGCTTTGCACACAATGCCTTTAGGATGTATCCATTTGTTTATGTCAGTACTGTGTTCTTCTTCTGTTGCTGGTCATGCGCTAATTGGCCATCACAGTTAATGGTGCTTGGTAGACATGCTCAGGGCCGTGACTCTGAGAGTGTTCCCAGAGTTGACTGGGGCTGGAGGGCTCTGCCGTACACAAGCAATGATCTAATCAAAGGATAGATTCAAAATTGCAGTCGCCTTTTGGGAAGGGGTGGGATTGTGGAGGACAGCAGGTGGTGAGGGTGTGCCTTTGAAGGGTGGGTCTCAGCCTCCCTCACTCTGCTGCTTCTGCACCCTGCTTCAGAATGAACTTTACATCCTTGGTAAAGGCTTCACTTATGTTATGGTTAGCCAGCCTCTGTGTGTTGCTAGCTTCATTTTTCTTAGACTTTCTCAGGAATTTTTATGTCTGTGTTCAAGAGGGAGGTTACCCTATAACCACGTTATTTTCTTTATTGGATTTTGGAATTGGGGTACAGTGTTGGGAGAATTTTTTTTTTCCTGGAAGTTTGTACACAGTGTTGGTGTTGTTTTTAATTAATTGATTTCGGAGTTTGCCATTGAAGTCTTTTGAGCCATGTCATCTTGATGGGAGGGGTTTGAAATATGAATTAAATTGTTTCCTTATTTATATCTTTTTATGGTTAGCTTTGATAATTTATGTTTCAAGCTACCAAATATATTAATATAAAAGCATTAATAATTTCTTTTGTCATTTAATATACATGGAATCTGTAATTATGCCTGTTTGATAACAACTTGAGTAGTTTTGTGATTTTTTTTTATTCTTGATCACTCTAGATCAAGATTCATCAACTTTATTGATCTTGGAAAACTATTGATTTATTTTTTCTGGATTTTCTGTTTTCATTTCATTGAACTCTGTAGTCTTTATGCTTTCTTCTTTTTGGTTGTATTTGCTTTAATTTGCTTTTCTTTTGCTAGTGGCTTAAGGAAGAAACTTAACTTGATAGTTATGAATTGTTTTTCTTTTCTAATGATGTCAAGGTACATTAGCTTGGGAGGTTGAGTAAAGCTTTGGTTGCTGCCCCAAAATTTTGATGATGTATTTTTTTGTTGGATTTGATGTTGTATATTGATATGTATTCAATTAATACTATTCTGAATTTCTTCCTTAGCGTCGTCTTTGACCTTTAAACTGTACAGAAATTTTAACGAATATTTGATTATTATTATTATTATTATTATTATTATTATTATTCTAGACTTCATCCTGTTAATCTGAGTTCTAGTTTAATTCACATTCTTTACATGATAGTTTTCTAAGTGTGCTAAAAGCTCATTTTATACACACCAGAATATGGTACATCTGGGTGAATGTCTAGCTCCCAGAGAAAGTTTTGTGTAGACTTTGTTGGTAGATGGAGTACCATAAAATGTTTACATTCAAGTCATTGTCTGAATTCAGGACTTCAGGACTGCTAATTGCCTATTCTGTGAATTTATGGTAGGAAAGTCTTGCCGTCTCAAAGAGCATTTCCTCTTTGTATTTCATTTCTACCAGGTTGTGCTCCTTGTTCTTGGTAGCACTGTATAGGAATGAAGAGAGCTGTGTGTGTGGACTGTGTACAGGCCAGTTAGTAATTGTTGATAAGTTCTTCCCTTTTGTTATTTAACATCCCTTCTCACTCTCATCTCAGTGACCTATCTCTCCAGAGGCCAAACCTATCTCATCTTGGGAACAACCTCTATTTTAAAAGGAAAAAAAAAAAAAGCCTGAGAACTTGACCTACATTGAACCCAAGCTGCACACAAGTACCAAGAAAGACCCCACGGTTTGTCCTTGGCCCATACCCCAGAGTTACTCCCTAGCTACTTCCTAGCAACAGCTAATCAAAGATTAGTCTGATTGTTTGAGATGTACTTTCAGACCATTTGTGACTATTTATGGTCTTGCTTCAGAGCACCCACCTGTGCTTACAATAGTTATTCCATTAGATGCTTGCCAGGCTGGACTCCCCATCACTTGCTTCCATTTTCCTACAAACCCTGTCCCAGTGGGGGTTCAGGGCTGATTCACCAAACTGTCCTGAGGGTTGGAGATGAGTAAGCCCAAACTCGAGTTTATAATAAAGAGACTCTAATGTGATTGTATCAGTGATGGCTCCTTGGTGGTCTTTGGGGTTCATGCATGTACCCTGGCACAGCACTGTCTTCTCACATACTGCTGCTTTTTCCAGGTTCTGACAACAGGGAAGGTGATGTTGGGTTTGCCAGACAGAATTATACTTGGTATGTTTCCTTTTCTCTCTGGTGTTAGAAACTGAGTTAGACCTTGAAAATGACCCTCACCTCTAGCCAACATTTGGTGTATCTTTAGATAAGACCCATCTCATAGTAGCTGCTGAGCCTGTAGATGACTCTTTTTTCTTTTTCTTTTTTTCTGGATCAAGTTCTGATGCCTGGTACAATACAGTTACCCAGGATATGAGAGAGAGCTCATGCCTAAACTCTTGTGACCGACACGTAAGGAATTATGTTCTGTTTTCTCTTTCTTTCTTTCTTTCTTTTTTTTTTTTTTTTAAGATTTATTTATTTATTAGATGTAAGTACAACTGTAGCTGTCTTCAGAAACCCCAGAAGAGGGAGTCAGATCCCATTTCAGATGGTTGTGAGCCACCATGTGGTTGCTGGGACTTGAACTCAGGGCCTTCGGAAGAGCAGTCGGTGCTCTTAACCTGAGCCATCTCTCCAGCCCATGTTCTGTTTTCTAAGAAGGGGATTTGAGTATGGTATAGTTAACATACTCCTTAGAACTCTACAAAGCTTGGCTCTGCTTTTCTGCCTTATTGCCTTATAGTTAATTATGACCAAGCACTTCATGTTAGCTTTAAATAATGATGTACAAATGCCAGTGCCCACAGGAGTTAGGCAGCTGTATGGCTGACTGGAGTGCTGGTCTATGGAGAGACAAGAAGTGATGGGGCTTGCTATGTCTAAAGGTTCAGCTCTTGTGAATTGCCATGCCAGACAAAGGCCCAGTGCTACTAGTTCTTCAAGATTAATTTGGTAATCTAGACCTGTTTTATTAAGTTATAAATAATTCAAAGTTATTAAAATAAACCCCAGTGAGTCATATAATATTGGTGAAATAAAATACGTATATAAATTATGTTGCTGGTCCGTGGTACTGTGGTGGCTAGGTTTTCTATAATTACTTTTAGGCACTGCTCTGCATCTGTCTTACCAGACTATAGTCACACTGAAAGAGAATTTCCAAATGGGACAGATTGCCAGATATGACCTCAGGTGAGGGTGACGGTGATGTGACATTTGAAGAGGACTCTGAAGTTTATGATGTGCCATTAGGAGACATTGCTGAGTAAATGTTACCCAGGATATGTGTGCCGTGGTGTGAGCACAGGTACACAGACTCTGGAAGGGGACCTAGAGGAGTGTCCATCCGCAGAGCTCCCTGTGCCTTTGGCTTGTTGCTCAGTACATGTGTTGAAGTCCTCCAACGTCTCTGCCTTGGTTCTAGATCTGCTCTTTACAGTTACACCATAGAAAGCACTTTCTGTGTCCAGGTCCCTGGCTGTTCCGCTTGCCTTGGAGTAAGCTTGTGGTTATAGAGGTGAAGTCGGCACTAAATTAAGTATCACACTATTAAAACACAATGCCACCCCAGCGCTCGGGAGGCAGAGGCAGGCGGATTTCTGAGTTCGAGGCCAGCCTGGTCTACAAAGTGAGTTCCAGGACAGCCAGGGCTATACAGAGAAATCCTGTCTCGAAAAACAAAAACAAAAAAACAAAACAACAACAACAAAAAACCCCACAATGCCATGTGACATAGTCTGTGTATTAAGTGTTTGTTTCTTCAGCAAGAAAATCAGCATAGGCGTTCCTGGCGGAGGGGACCTGGGTAGCCAACGGCTTGTTGAGCAACATGCCTAAGTTTTATTGTGACTACTGTGATGCGTTTCTTACCCACGATTCTCCGTCTGTGAGGAAGACACACGACAGTGGTCAGAAACACAAAGCGAATGTGAAAGACTATTACCAGAGATGGATGGAGGAGCAGGCTCAGAGCCTGACTGACAAAACAACGGCTGCATTTCAACAAGGAAAGATCCCTCTGGCTCCTTTCTCTGCTCCTCCACCCGCAGTGGCCATGATCCCACCTTCCCCCAGTCTCCGGGGTCCTCCTTGGCCTGGCATGATGCCTGCATCCCACATGGGAGGCCATCCCATAATGCCAATGCTGGGCCCCTCTCCTCCTGGGGCGATGCCTGTGGGACCAGTTCCTGGGATGAGACCACCCACGGGAGGCCACATGCCCATGATGCCCGGGCCTCCAGTGATGAGACCTCCTGCCCGCCCTATGATGGTGCCCTCGAGGCTTGGCATGACCCAGACAGACAGATAAGAGCAGAAGCACTCTTTATCATTTTGCATTTCTTGTTCTGTTTCACCAGGAGATCTTGGTGCTGAGTCTGAGAGTTTACTAGATGCACGACAAGGAAACTTCCCTTCCTAATAGAGAGAATACTTTTAGAGGGGAGAGTGATACAAAAAAGTGCAGTTTTCACTTATATTGTGAAATGTGAAAATAAAATCATCAGCTCTTCCAGTTTAAAAAAAAAAAGAAGAGAGAGAGAGAGAGAAGAAAGAAAAAAAGAAAGAAAGAAACACAAACCAGGGTAAGAAATTGTATGATAGCTGCTTCTTTATACCAGCAGTAAAACGTATTGTGTGAATAGGCTTAATGAAGGTAACCAACATAAACTAGAACCACCTGCATTCATAAAATTCGCCAGCTAGTAACCATTTACTATTAGTGTTTATGGCCAAAATTTAATTTAATTGCAATTAATACAAACATTTTAGTTCATGTAGCATTTAAAAAAAGATCATATAATAAGTCTACATATAATTTCATCAATTTAAATTTAATTAAAATACAGAGAAAATGTGATTTGTTTTTTAAAACCTCCAATTGTCTTACTTAGGGTTTCTATTCCTAGACACACATCATGACCAAGAAGCAGTTGGGGAGGAAAGGGTTTATTCAGCTTACATTTCCACATTGCTGTTCATCACTGAAGAAGTCAGGACTGAAACTCAAGCAGGTCAGGGAGCAGGAGCTGATGCAGAGAGGCCATGGAGGGATGTTCTTTACTGGCTTGCTTCCACTGGCTTGCTCAGCCTGCTCTCTTAAATAACGGAAGACTGCCAGCCCAGAGATGGCACCACCCACAAGGGGACCTCCCACCCTTGCTCACTAATTGAGAAAATGCCTTACAGCTGGATCTCATGGAGGCATTTTCCTAACTGAAGCTCCTTTCTCTGTGATAACTCCAGCTGTGTCAAGTTGACACAAAACTAGCCAGTACACCAATATTAAAGAATTGTAACATTTCCTCAGTTTCCTTCAGAAAATCTAGACTAGAAGTTTGCTATGTGGAAATTTATTTTACTCTAATCGAACCATAACCCTGTTGTATATGTAATAGACAACACTTGTAAGTTCACATGTGAACGATGTGAGCCGATGAGCATTCTTTGATTGTGACTGCTAGTCAAACATTTGAACAAAAGGATGATGGAGGTTTCCCCGTGTGCCACACACACAAGGTCCTGTTTGATTCACTGCATTCTTCAGTGGTCTTCAGGAGGGCTGACCGAAGAGGAGCGCCACTGACATAGGACAGTGATCCATTCTGAAATCTCAGTGGGGTTCCACCGTGGTGGGTTTTCTGGAAGACTTCATGTCTCCTACAAGGCAGATGGCTGTAACATGCCCTTGGTCTGTTCTCTTGAGTGTGGAATATCCTTCAGGACTTTTCAGGATTCTTCGCTGACAGCTTCATTTTGTTTGAATTGTACCTCTTAATCTAACAGACTTTTGATCCTAAGATTTTTTTGCTTGAAATCTTAGGAAAATGAGTCTTTAAACTTTCGGAAGAGGAAAGAAAACTTTAACTTTGATTTTAACTCCTCAGGGGGAACATAGCTATGTACTTTATCCCTTTCTTATTTAATTGCTGAATCATTCAGAATTCATGAGGCGACTTCCGTTTGGGGGATGAAAGTACTAAGAGAAGATTGAACTCTGCAAAATGCTACCAATTCAGCTCTTGAATTATGCATTCTGCATGTAAATATTGCAAATTGTAGGATGTTGTAAGTGAATTTTTAGTCTAATATTTAGCATTAAAGTTTAAATCCTTGCCTAGAATTTTAAACATGAACATATACTTTAAAAGAAAATCGGATTTTCGGGTGATGTTTTACAGGTGAGGTAAAAATTAAGCACTTAAAACACTCACTTCTTTGCCTTACACTGTCTAAGATTTCCCTTCTTTAGGAAAGTTGTATGTGGTGCAGCAGCCATACTAAAGAGTCCCGGGATGCAGTCACAGCACAACAGTGGGTTTTACCTTCCACACCCTTTGCATCCGCTCAACAGCAAGTTCTTTTTAAGAAACTTTAAAGGAAAAGTTGAACAAGATTGAAAAACTAAATAAAGTTGGTTATACAACTTATTTGATTATTCCAGATAAAAACTAACGAAAAAAAAAAAATCTCAGCTTATCTCCAAATGTTCATGCCATTGCCAGATGGACTGTCAGGTGGGATTCCCTGGGTGTCTGTGGTTCTCCACTGCTTCCCTTCCAATCAGGAGGTTCTCTCGAGCAGACCTCACAATGATACTGCATCAGCTCATGTGTGTTTTCACACTTAGGCACAGATACATTGAGAGCAGTGGCTTGAAACCTTCCTAATGCTGCCACCCTTCAGGACAGTTCCTCATATTATGGTGACCCCCCTCCCCAACTATGAAATTATTTTGTCACTACTTTATAACTGTAATTTTGCTACTCTTATGAATCATAACGTAAAATATCTGATACGCAGAATATCTGAGATGCAACCCCTGTGAAAGGGATTTGGCCCCTGTACTGGCTAGTTTTGTGTGACTTGAACACAGCTGGAGTTATCACAGAGAAAGGAGCTTCAGTTGGGGAAATGCTTCCATAGATCCAGCTGTAAGGCATTTTCTCAATTAGTGATCAAGGGGGGAGGTCCCCTTGTGGGTGGTGCCATCTCTGGGCTGGTAGTCTTGGGTTCTATAAGAGAGCAGACTGAGCAAGACAGGGGAAGCAAGCCAGTAAAGAACATCCCTCCATGGCTTCTGCATCAGCTCCTGCTTTCTGACCTGCTTGAGTTCCAGTCCTGACTTCCTTGGTGATGAACAGCAGTATGGAAGTGTAAGCCGAATAAACCTTTTCCTCCCCAACTTGCTTCTTGGTCATGATGTTTGTACAGGAATAGAAAACCCTGAGACAGCCCCCCAAAAGGGGTCATGACCCACAGGTTGAGAACTGCTGATTCAGGCCATGTAGACCTTTTCTGAAATAGGAATGGGATGGGTCCTTCAGTGTAACATAAATATGATGTAAAAACTTATCTTCTTAAGGCCCCTCTATGTGCTTTTTCTTCAGATTAACATATTCCTCCATGTAGCCCTGCATCATCTTTGTAAAGATGTTTGTGGCAGTGGAGAGTGTTTTTAGGTGACTCTGAAAATCCTGTCCCATAGAGAAATCTCTTAAACAATTTGTGCAGACTAACTTTATATCAACTCGTCACAGGCCAGCATCATCTGTGCAGAAGAGACCCCTAACTGAGACCTGTCTCCTAAGCATTGGGCCTCAGGGGAGCCTGTAGGGTATTTTCTTAATTAGTGCTTGAGGTGGGAGGGTCCTGAGCATTGTGGGTGGGGTCATCTGTAGGCTTTTAGTCCCACGTTCTTCCATAAGAAAGCAGGCTGAGCAAAGTCATGTGAACAGCTAATGAGCAGCATTCCTCCATGGCCCCTATAAGTTCTTGCCTCCAGATTCCTTCCCTGTTTGAATTCCTGTCCTGACTCTTCCAACGATGGACTATAGCCTGCAAGTATAAATCTAATGAACTCTTTTCTCTCCAACTTGCCTTTGGTCATCGTGTTTCATCACAGCAATAGTGTGACTTTGCAAACGAAGTCAAAAAGTGTCATCCTTTCTCTGTGAACTGTTTCTATGTTAAGCAAGATGGATGAATTGAGTTTTCATTGCTCAGTATCAGTTCAGTGTGTAACAGACTATCCCCTACTCGAATACAGTTGACAGTATTGCCATTAGATGTTTTCTAGGACATGATCTGTGGAAGATTTGGCATAGAAGAAAAAACACGGTTAAAATGAAAGTCAGAAGGCACAGCTCCTGGTTTTGAGACCTTTTACTTTGGGCAGTCATATTACCATGTGGAAATTGAAGACATTGGATTAAATGAATGCAACGATGTGTTTATCTAGTTCCTATCATGTGTCTCCATAGACCTTATAGCACATAAGTGTGTTTATGTTGTCCAGTCACACTAATGAAAACACTTCCTGTGTGGGTAGTGTTTATGTTGGTATGAGTAAGGCTTGACTTTATTAGCCAAGAGGTCAGGGGGAGGGAGATTTTGGGAAACACTCGAAGTAGTGAGGGTGAGTACCTTCATAAGAGTTTGAATTTACAGCAAAGCATGGACGAATGACAGGAGACTGAGCAGAGGCCCCCATTCAAGAAGCCAAGAGGCGTTTAGTTGATAAGACTGAGCATGCAAGGTCATGGTTTGGAGGATGATTAGAAAGTAGGGGAGTCAGGCTTCCAGCCGACTTGCTTGTTCAGATTGTGCTGTTTGAGCCATTCCCTGCCATACAGAATACCAGAAGGGAGTCAGGCACTGCCGAATTCTACCAAAGCTTTTAAAAAGGGTTGAGATCAATGTCTCTCTAACTTTTCTATAAAATACAAAGGAAAAGAATATGATAATCTTGTTCTCTGAAGCCATCATCATCTTGATACCAAAACCTGGTAAAGTTAAAACAAACAAATAAACAAAGAAATCTATAGACCAGTTTCCTTGATAAACACAATTGCAAATTTTTTTCCAAGAAAATTCTCGCAAACTGAATTCAAGGACATATTAAGAAGATCACATTTCATGACCAAGTTGGTTTTTTTACATATTGATTCAATTTATGGAAGCCAATGTACAGAGTTCACATATGAATAGACCTAAGGGCAGAAATTACATGATTATCCCAGTCTATGCAACATATATTTCACAGAGTTTAATATCCCTTCATGATAAAAGTTTTGAGGAAACTAAGAAAGAACATATCTGAATATAGTAAAGGCTATGTAAAATACATCGCTATACATTATATTAAATGGGTGGAAAAACATATTTTCTCTAAAATTTAGAATGAGACAGGTTGCCCATATTCTTGCTCATAGTGGTTAAAGCCTTAGCCACGATAAGGGAAGAGAAAGAAACAAACAGGGATCCAGATAGGAAACAAAGACATCAAATTGTCTTTCTGTGCAGATGACATAATTCTAACATGAATGACATCAAATACTCTACCACTCTGGCGCTTGACAAACATTTCCAGCAAAGTAGTCAGGTACAAAATCAGCATCCAAACACCAGTAGCTTTTCTTTATACAACACCAGCTTACTAGGAAGGGAAGAAGCCCATACTCAAGCACTTCAAAACCAACACCTAGAGATAAACCTAACCAGGGAGGGGAACAAACGCTACAATCAAGAAAGACTTCAGTCCTCTGAAGAAAGAAACTGAAGTACCCAGGAAAAGGTAGAAGTGTCTCCCCTGCTGGCAGATGTGCAGAATTAATATTTTGAAAATGGCTATATTGCTAAAAGCAATCTACAGATTCAGTGCAGCTTCTATCAAAACGTGAATGACTTTTTTTTCATAGAACTAGAAAGAAACGAACCTGAAGTTCACAGGGACCATGAACAGCCAAGGCAACGCTTAACAGAACGAGCAGCATTGTGTATCATATTTGACCTCACATTATGTTAGAGTCACAGTAACAGAAATGGCATAGGTATGGCACAAAAGCAGACATATTAAGCAGAGGAGTAGAATAGAGGGCCCAGAGACAAACCTCTACAACTAGAGCCACCTGATTTTTATCAAAGACACCAGACACATGACTCACAGAAAAGGCAGCAAAGAGGCTGTTAGCAAATGTTAACGAATGATGTTGGGGAAACTGGGTTTTCCACACGTGGAACAATGAAAAGAGACGTTACCTCTCACCCTGCACTAAAAGCAATTCAAAGCAGACCAAAGACCTGAAACTTTGCAACTGCTGAAGGAAAAGCTAGGGAAGACATGTCAGCATACAGACAAAGACAAGGTCTTTGTGAAAAACAAAACAAATAAAATACTACAGAAGTAATCCAAAGAATTAACAATTAGGATTATATTAAATTAAAAAGCTTTTTGGATGGCATAAAAAAAAAAAAAAAAAAAAGCAGCCAGAGAGAAGAGACAGCCTAAAGGAGGTTCTGAACTTGTGGCTTGCAACCCACTTTGGGGGGCAGATATCCTACATAAAGGATATTTACATTACAATTCATAGCTAGCAAAATTATGAAGTACCAAGAAAATAATTTTACGGTTGGAGGTCACTGCAATGAAAGGAACTGTATTAAAGGGTCACAGCATTAGGACGGTTGAGAACCAGTGGCCTAAAGAGTGGGAGAAAAGTCTTTTCCAACTGCACATCACATGGGAGGTGAATACCCAGAGCATGTGAATAAATGCCAAGTCTGTGTAGTTTGAATTGCTATACAGTGAAGGAGTAGGGAGGGGTGGGACCTCATAGTAAGTTCAGCTGGTCTTTTCTCTGTCCTGCTTGTCTGAGGTTCAGCTGGCTTTGAAGTGGCTGGTAGCAAGGCAGGGAAGGGTTCTACAAAGGTCAGGACTAAGATGATTTCCACCTGGCACGATCTGGCTCGCAGGTCGTGTTTTGTGACACTTGAAATCTAGGTCAGCCACACTGTGGGATCAAATGCCGGAGGGACCCATGCAGCTGCCCCGGTGTGGCCCACTGTGACGCCCTGGCAGGAAACATCAGCAGTCTTTTTTTTTTTTTTTTAATTTATTTATTATTATTTTCTTTATTTACATTTCAAATGCTATCCCGAAAGTTCCCTATACCCCACCCCGGCCCCTGCTCCCCTACCCACCCACTCCCACTACTTGGCCCTGGCCTTAAAACCAAGAAGAATGACCATCGTGTGGATACTTCATTCCTCCTTAGAATAAGGAACAAAATACCCATGAAAGGATATAGGTACAGAGACAAAATTTAGAGCTAAAGGATGGACTATCCAGAAGTCTTAAAATGTGTTACTGCACATCACTTGCAACTTGGATTTCCCGGAGATGAAGAGCTGGACTCTCATCAGTGTGACACTTGCTGCTGGTGACATCATCCCACACCCACAGGTCTCTACTGGGAAGAAAGGACAACAGAAGACTGGAAGGGTGGCTGTGTGTGGTCTATTTCAAAACCTTTTAGTTTTAAAAATCTGTGTGTGGGTATATGCATGCAAGCAAAGGTGTCTGTGGAGGCCAGAAAGAGGGTGCCTGGTCCCCTGGAGGTGGAGTTACAGGCAGCTGTGAGCTGCCTGACAGTGGGTGCCGGGATCTAAACCCACATCCTCTGCAGGAGTGGTACTTGCTCTTAACAGCTGAGGCATCTCTCCAGCCACAGGCCTCTAAATACTCTTAACCACTAGTTAGTGTTGGTGATTTCAGTGGACTGTAGCATCTGTGACAAAGTTTGTGGAAAGAGGGAGAAGAAACAATAGAAACAACCCAGAAAAACAAAAATAATCCCCACAGGTTTGCTTCTTCATACTTTTGTTTGAGCAAGGTAGAAGTTTAATTAGCTTTTCAGCCAAACAAATTTCTGTGTTTGCGTCTTAAGCATATTTAAACATTTCTGTGGCTTCAGTTCTGAGGCAGTTGGTTTTGATTGAGTCAGCCGGTTTTGGTGGTGTTTCTCAAAGGTGTGGATTTTGTGACACAGAAGTTAGAGTAACATACAATTGGTTTTGTGTGGGCATTATGTTCACTCTGGTGGTTAAACTCAACAGAGCTCATTTACGCCACCCGAACCAAGCAAGCAAAGGAACAAAAGCCAACCAACCAACAACAAAAAGGCCTGAATACACATAGAATCCACCAATAATAATCAATCAACCAATTAATTAATCTACCAGTAGGCTAAGAATTGAATAAGCTGTTGCAAAAAATAATAAATACACAGGCTGAAAAATGTTTGAAAAAGAGTTCCTTGGCCACCAGAGAAATACAAATTAAAATTGCCTTGAGGAAAAAAAAAATGACAGCTAATGCTGTTAGGAATATGGGAAGAGGAGCCCTTGTACATTGCAGCAGAGAATGTAACCTTGTGTAGCTGCTAATGAAATTGGCATGGAGGTTTCCCCAAAGCCATGTGTGCAACTACCCTTTTATCCCAGATAGACTACTCTAGGGTATGTGCTCAAAATTTTTTTTTAAGTCTGCATACTTCAGAGATACATGTACACCGGTCTGTAGCTGCACTTTTCACAGTAGCCAGGAAGTGCAAGCAGCCTAGATGTCTATCAATAGATGAATGGAGGAAGAAAATGGGATACATTATACTGATAAGTTATTTCTCCCCCTCACCACTTCAGTCACCAAGTCTCTGATGCTGCTACTGCTACCACAGGGCCAGGCCATGCATGGGCAGGAGGGAGGCGGGAGGCGGAGGCAGGAGGCGGGTGGGGCTAGGCAGCACCTGGAGCCTTGTATGTTTTGGTGCCTCAGCAGGTTGGATCAGTGGCTTGGTTGGGGCAGTTGCTGAAGCTGTGTTGTAGTGAAAGAGAAGGGGGTGGGGGGAGAGTGGTGTTCCTCAAAAAATTGAACATAGGAAGTTCATTCCAATTTGAAATAAATTTTTGTTTTATGCATGCACAGTAGCATTCATTCTCCCAGGCTTTGCTGGAGATCTGGGACTATGAAAATGGCATCTGGATCTTATGGTGTATGGGGGGGGGGGAGGTAACCTCAGATCAGATGTCTTTGTATCAAAGGTTTCCCCAAAACAGAGGTCTGGTCTTTGTTCAGGAATGGGGTTAACTTTGGAGCAGCCACAGGACTCAACAGAGGAAGCCCAGAGGGCCCTAAACCAGGAATATTAGGCAGTAGCTAGGATGTGGAATCCAAGGAAATGGCATGCAGTGGGGAAGGATAGGGGGGAAAGAAGTGGTCCCCACATTGCCAGGAAACACCCAGGCCACAAGCTCAGGACTCAAGTTCTCCCAGGTTTCAGCACTGATCAGTTATTTCTCTCAATTCAAGCCAGATTAGATTATATTAAACACAGGTTTATTGGGAAGCTGCTCTTGGGTGAGTTTACTGGCCAGGAGAGTCACCATGGGGGAGGGGGAAGAGAAAGTGAGAAAGAACACATGGGGAGAGAAGGGGAGAGGGGAGAGGGAAGGAGAGGGGAGAGGGAGAAGGGAGAGGAGAGAGGAGAGGGGGAGAAATAAAAAGAGAAGACCAAAGTGTCTGGATTATTTGGGGAAGAGCCTCTGGGGGAAGGGGAGCCCAGCCTTGGGCTGGAAAGTTCAGGGCTGGGGGCAGGGTAAGCCTGGTAGGGACTGAGGGAGGCTGGGAGACCCTGGAGGCCAGGTCTACTTTGGTGTGTAAAACATGCACTTCAGTCCCTAGTCCCAAGGTCTGAAGCTAAACATACACATTCGAATTTTATTCAGCCAAACTTTGTCTCTGTAACTCCCTCCATGGGTATTTTCTTCCCTATTCTAAGGAGGAATGAAGTATCCACACGTTGGTCTTCCTCCTTGATTTTCTTGTGTTTTGCAAATTGTTTCTTGGGTATTCTAAGTTTCTGGGCTAATATCCACTTATCAGTGAGTGCATATAAAGTGACTCCTTTTGTGATTGGATTACCTCACTAAAGATGTGTCTCTAGCTGCATATGTAGCAGAAGATGGCCTAGTCAGCCATCTTTGGGAAGAGAGGCCCCTTGGTCTTGCAAACTTTATATGCCCCAGTACAGGGGAATGCCAGAGCCAAGAAGTGGGAGTGCGTGGGTAGGGGAGCAAGGCGGGAGGCGGAGAGGGTATAGGGAACTTTCGGGATAGTATTTGAAATGTAAATAAAGAAAATACCTAATAAAAAAAAAGAACTTTATTCAGCCATAAAGAAGATTGAAACCATGACATTGACAGGAAAATGGATGGAATCAGAAACCAGTATGTTAAAACAAAATAAGGTAGATCAGTTAAATACTGCACATTATTGCCTATTTAAACTTAAAATGATATATGTGGGTGTACCTATAGGTATGTGTGTGCACGTATGTATGCATATGTGTTTGTGTGAGTGTGCACAGCATGCAGTTCCACCACAAAGGTGATTATGGGAGGGGAAGAAGAAAGAAATGGAACACACATGCCAGGAAAGAAAGATGGAGCAGAGAGGAAGAAGCCTATGGGGAAAGGGAGGGGACCAGCCAGAGCAGGTCAGGGCACACAGGGGAGGGAAGGGGGAGGAATGGGGAGGGGGAGGCAGGGGTCCAGCCAGAGCAGGTCAAGGCACAAGGGGAGGGGGAGGTAAGGGGGTGGGGAAGGGGAGGCAGGGGCCAAGCAGAGCAGGTCAAGGCACACAGGGGAGGGAAATTGCGGAGGCGGAAGGAGGGGGATGAGTGAGAACAAAGTATAAAGACACCTATATAGAAATGTCATAATAAAACAATGTACTCTGTGTACCGATCTAAAACGGAATACAAAGAAAGGAGCCTGGCATGGGAGGGGTGACTTTGGCCATGGACACTGACATGGGATACCTTAGGGATATTAAGTAGTGTGTCTACATGATGAACTTAGCAAGAGTTGCATTTGAGAGAGACTTTTGGAAGCCACTGATGTATAAGTGAGAGTCCAATTCAAGATCATAGACAGGATTCTGCAGGGAAGGTGATGCGATCGATCAGGAAGTCCTTTGAGGATTTCAGACACTTGAAGCCACCTGGCAGGGAGCAAGAGACTGCAACAAGACCTGGAAACGCTCCAGAAAGGGGTGGGGTGGGGGCTTCAGTTTTCTCCCTGAAGCTGAGGGGAAGTGGATTTCAGCAGCAAGCCTGCTCATCTCTGGTAGATGACCCTGAGGGTAGAAGAGAGACCACAAAGACTGCAGCCCTCAGGTCTCTGGGAAGCTGGGGGAGTTATGTTTAGAAGTGGCTGGGTAGTGCAGATCAAAGACTCGGGGAGGAGAGTAGTCAGTAGAGAGCCTGAATAGACAGGTAGAATCTGAGGCAGCAGACCCTGTGGGGTGGGGAGACGTCTCACAGGGCAGGGCAGGAGGGACTGTTTTGAAATAGAATAACTGGAGAGTGTTTCAGTGCTGCAAGGGAGCTGCAGTGCCTAGAGAGGCCTTGAAGCTCTGAGGGATTGCAGTCTGCAGCATGGTTGCTAAGGACCAAAAGGGATGGGACTCAAAGTTCACTTGGTGGGAGACAGGGGAGGCCCTAGATAAATGCCAATAGGGGAGGGACAGGTGAGGCAGGCAGAGCTGAGTCCTAGGTTTGCAGTGAGGAGAAGCACTCACTTAATGGTTTTATGTAAAAGTCCATCATAATTTAAAATTTTGTGGTCGCTTAACGAAGTGATAATAAACATTTGAGACACTGCAGTATGTGCTTTCTATAGAGAAGGTGCCTGGTTTGAATCCAGAGTGTACATTTTCTAACCTTATGGTTGTGTGTCTTTTAACTGGTTTTTATTTTATTTTTCTCTTGGCCTCTATTTCCCCTTTCTGGGGAAACAAATATTATTAGAATAAACAGCTCCCATCAAGGGGATGGGAAGGGCTTCAGAGGCGGGGAGTCCTCTCTTGAGTCTGTATAGAATTAAGTGAGTGCATCTATATAGTAAAGACTTGGGTGGTCAGTGTGCTCCACCACTGCTTGGCCAGCAAGGATAGTCATGGCTGCAGCCAGCACCTCCCCTGCACCCGTGCTACCCTGAGGGAGAGGATGGTAGCACAAGCCTTTTGTGTAGATGCTTGACTTGTTTGGTGCTCCACGACTGATGAGAAGCAAGAGCCAGATCTCCAGTCAGACCTGTCCAGCTTCACCTGCTCCTCGGCTAGCTCTGGAAGCCCCCTGTCTTGCTGTCTTGACTGTGTCTTCTGTGTCTTCTGCCAAAATGTGAGATTGAAGAATCAGATCCTGTGAAAATGGAAATACATTAAGTGCCACAGAGGCCTTCTCTGACTGGCAGGCTCCTCTTCCCTGCCCCATCCCTGCCCCATCCCTGCCCCACCCCTGCCCCATCCCTGCCCCACCCCTGCCCCACCCCTGCCCCATCCCTGCCCCACCCCTGCCCCATCCCTGCCCCACCCCTGCCTTACCCATGCCTCACCCCTGCCTCATCCCTGCCCCACCTCTCCCTTCTGCACTCCCTATTTGGGTAATTTCCTCCCTTTCTGACTTTCATTGATTTTTTTTTTTTAATTTGTGTTAAAATTAAGTGAGCTGAGCTTGAAGGTAGCATGCTTGGGACAGATGATGACCATCGCCTTGCACAGGCAGCAGGGGTGTGTGCTTTCTCCCCTGCACCGGGCCAGTCTGAAGAATGCAGTGGTGGAGCCTCTGTGGCTACTGCTTTTTGTTTTGTGAGGAAGTGTCTTGCCTCGGGTGTCCTGATTCCACAGGGACTCTGGGATTACAGGACTTTGTTATCACACTCAGCTCCTCTCTCTCTGCCCCTCCTGTCCCCTCTCCCTTCCTTTCTGTCCAAGAAGAGTGTCACTGCAGTTCAAGCTGGCCTCAGACTTCCCACCCGGAGAGCTATGGACCACTCTGCCCACACTCAGCCCTTGACCCTGTCAGTCTATGATGGCATTTATGTGTCAGGTTGTTGTAACATGCATGCTTCTCTCAGCCTGTCTGTCCTGTGAGGTAACTGAACACTCACCACCTTCAGCTTGGCCCAAACCCATCTTTTCTCTTGTCTAACTTCTGGGATTCTAAAGAGCTTGCCCTGTGATTGTCTAACTTAAGGACTTCCCTATGTTATGCTCCTACCTGGTGCTTTGCATTCAGTCACAGGTGGCTTACTTTATGAAAACATAACCCCCGAGAACATAATCAGACTATGTGAAGAAGATGCAGTTCCGTAGAGCGAAGGTGTTACCTGTGCTTAAAAACAACCAAGTGGAATAATAACAAGGTCTCATTGTGCTGCTTTTTTGTGGGGAGAGGGGATTAAGATAACATCTTTGCCAAATAAAATAGGATGCTACCATGAACTTAATGTACTCTTCCTGATTTGGAAGAGAGTCTTGAGGGTCTCTGTGACCTGTTTAGTCTGCTTTTGTTTTCACTGTTCCGCCTTGCAGGGGAGGGAGGGCTGGCTTTCTGATAGAAAAACGAACCTTTGTTTTGACTTCTGGAAAGTCGGTTCTGATGAGTCCCTGCTTTTCTGTTTTAAATTTTATAGCATCAGTGAATCGTAATTTCTATCCTATGAACTCCCTTCCAACACGTGTTGATTTCTACTGAATGTATGTAGAGTTGTACAACCATGACAACAATCTATGAGTTCCATGAACTTGCCTACACTGTCCCTTGCTTGTCCCTTCAGGCCCACACAGCCTGCAGGCTGCTTCAGGCCTCTTTAGCATGGCCATTTCTGTACATATAGGATGGTATGCTGGGCAGTATTTTAGTTTTCATTTTCTGGTTGTAACATGTATTGGGAGTTTGATGTCTGTATTTCTGAACTGCATTCTATTGTGTGTAGAACCAGTCCTTTATATATTTACTAGACTCTGGACACCTCTTTTATTTATGTTTGGTGGCATTATATGAAAAATATTGCTCTCAGTATTTATAGACTGTATTTGTATAATAGATATTTCCATTTTCTTCGGTTAGATTTCCAAGATAATGGCATTAAGTTGTCATATGTTTATGTCGTACATATAATAGTTAAAACTATAATGTATAAGTATTTTCCAAGGTGCCTGTTCCATTTTTATATTCTTTCTAGCAATACATGAGCCTCCCTTTTCTCTAAGTCCTAATGAGCACTTGTTATGGTTTTCATGGTAGCCATTCCAGTAGATGTGCACTGGTGTTGTGGTTTAGATATTGCCATGGTTCATGTTCTGCTGCTATTGAGAGGCGCCATGACGGTACAACTCTAATGAAAGAAAGCATTTAATTGGGGGTGTGCTTACACTTTCAGGCAGCCAGTCCATTATCATCATGGCCAGGAGTATGGTGGCAAGCTTGGTGCTAAAACAGCAGCTGACCTGAAAACAGAGGAGAGGAGAACAGGGGAGACTGGCCCTGACATGGGCTTTTAAAACTTCAAAACCCACCCCCAGATACGTACTTCCTCCAGCAAGGCCACACCTCCTGGTCCTTCCCAAATAATAGCACTTCTTGGTGACTAAAGAATTCAATATATGAACCTATGGGGCTATTCTTATGGAAACCACCAGAGATATGTATATCCATTTAAAATTTGATTGTTTTAAATTGGATTCTCAAAGGATTTTATATATTTTGCATATAAACCCTTTATAAAACATATGATGTATTTCTCTCATGCTATATTTTGAACTTTATATTTTCTTAAATTGTTAATAGCAAAAAGATGTTCTAATAATTTTAGATTTAATTATTACAAACTGTATGTATGTATGCATGTGTGTGTGTGTGTGTGTGTGTGTGTCTATGTGCACACGTGCACAGGTGCCTGAAGAGAACAGAAGAGGGTATTGGATGCCTGGCACTGGAGTTAGAGGCCATCATAACCACCTTCTACACATGCGTTCAAAAGAAGCAGTGTGTGTGCTTTTGACCACTGAGTCCTCTCTCCAACCCCAGGATTTTTAAATTTGATGAGCTATCTTTACTGTATTGTTTGTTCGCCTTTATGGTTCACAGCACGAGTGATACTTCTAAGAGCTTTCTAACTAGACCAAAGTAATTTGCCATTTTCTTCTGTGCTTATTTGTAGAAGTATGGGTTCAAATTCTGTCTAGGTCCCTCTGGTTTATATATCATTGCCATATTATTCCAGCACCATTTGGGATGGGGGAGGGGGGGAAGAAAACCTTCTGTTCTTTCCTTTTGCTTGCACCTTGTTGAGAAGGGTCTGGTTGAGAAGTGTCTGGCCGTGAATGCCAGGTGCCCCCAGGCCTGTGCTGTTTGTTTATAAGACACTTCTCATATTAATTCTAAACTGCCTTGGTTGTTACAGCTCTGTAGAATGTTTGAAACCAGTTAGGATGAACATCATTTGAAAAGATTATTTTTATTTTATGCAGAAGAGTGTATTCCCTACAGGTGCGAACACTGTTATACCTTCCCATTTATTTTATCTGATTTCTTCTTTCATTGATGTTTTATATGTGGCTTTGAGCATGTACGTATTTGCAGTATGTGTGTGCAGTGCCTGCAGAGACCAGAAGAGAGTGTTGGACCTCTTGGAACTGGAGTTGGCAGAGGTTATGAGACACCATGTGAGAGCTAGGAATCATTATTACTGGGTCTTCTGCAAGAGCAGCCAGAGCTTTTAACTGCTGAGCCATCTCTCCAGTCATCAGTGACATTTTTAAAATTATGTTTTTTTTTTCATTTCTTTTGGTTCTTTTCATGTGTGTTGAAATTAATTTCTTTCCATCTACTAAAAAAAGCCTGGTGGTATTTTGATTGTGTATGTTCTGAATTTTATCAATTTGTGGAGAATTAATTGAACTTTTATTAACATTGAATCTACCAGCTCATGAACACAGTATATCTTCCCATTTATTTGATCCTATTGCTTCTTTCATTCATGTTTTATATGTGTTGTCAGATTCCCGGATAAGCACTAAATTTTGTGGTGTGCTACTGTAATGATGCTTTAAAAATTCAGTTCATATCATGTCTTTTATCAGGATTTATCAACTTCTGCTCAAACTCTGACATAGAATATTGAATTTGTCGAGATACTGGGTTATTGCCTAATAAAAGAGAATATATGGTCCCTAACATTTTAAAAATACTTTCTAAGATCTGAAGGGACTAGGCACTTCTCTTCCTTTGGCTCAGTGACTAGTGAGTTGTTCTCTGGTTAGACTGTCCTGATGTGTGTTCACAGAGATGCAGGTCGACTGTAATGTAATACCGTGATGCTCAAAGAGCTCTAGGACAGAACAAGCATGGGACTAAATTGTTCCTTCCTCTCCAGGTGTCACAACATCCCTGGAAGTGTCCGAGAGCCCAGGCAGTGTCCAGGTGGCCCGGGGCCAGACGGCAGTCCTGCCCTGCGCCTTCTCCACCAGTGCTGCCCTCCTGAACCTCAATGTCATTTGGATGGTCATTCCCCTCTCCAATGCAAACCAGCCCGAACAGGTACTTCTGTTCTACCTCTAAAACTATGGATCCCTTCAGAAGATATAGGGAGGGAAGCATCATGGGGATGTGTTTGATTTTTAGTGTAAGGTGACAGGGTCAGTGTGCCCTCCCCCACTGCATTACTACTAAATATTCTGATAAGGCCGTCCTCCTCTAAGAAGGATATCCTCCTCATCCCCCTCACTAGCAGATGCTAAAGAGATTCTTCTGAGGGCTTTGTGTAGGATGACCTTCAAGTATTAAAAAGAAAACACTGCTGAAAGGCAAGTACCAAGATGAAAAAATCCAGGTCTATTCTTTAAGGAAGAGATTGGCATTAACTTAGATGGCTTAGAATGTTCTCTCTAAAAAGAGTGATGATAGTAAGAAACCGTAGGCAGCCAGGAGGAGGGTATCCTCCACACTGGGTGGAGCTTGAACATAAGACCTCAAAGCCCACCCCCATAGTGACTCACTTCCTCTAACAAGCCACACCTCCTGACAGTGTTACTTCCCATGGGTCAAGCGTATTCAGATCACCACAGTGGGCTCAGACTCCCATACAGATGAGAGTGCACCACCCAGAACACAGGTGAAAATGGAGGGCGCCCCCAGAAATTTCCATCAGTTATAGAAAATAAACGAATAATCTCAGATACCTACCATAAACTTAATGAATTGTAGTAAGCATCAGTTTTATTTACAAAGATGACTTTCATTTTTTTGAAGATCTTCTGATTCTATTTTAATAGTTAACGTATTTAGTGAAGTAACATTTCTGGTACAAAATTCAATACAAACTTCTTTAAAATCTATTAATTTTTTAATCTATTATTTGAAAATTATATACATGGATACAGTGTATGTCTCCAAACCATGGAACTTTTGCAGTAGACTAAACTTTTGAGATCTTCTGTTAATCCCACCATTTCAGTCTTCAGTGATGGGGGTTAAATTAAAAAACAAACGAACAAACAAAAAAACTGACTAAGGTTTCCCACACACGCACAGGAAGGTCCTCATTTTTAGCCCACATAGAGGGCTTTCTGCTATATTATATGCTGAGTCTTCCCCCAAGAATAGTTAAGTCTGATAAATAGCAATTGGCAAATGCAATTGGTAGTGGGCCTGCAAAGCTATCCCTATTATGGCCGTGCTATTCAGCCGGTGAGTGATCTGTCATTCGAGCAATGCCTTTTGAATTTCATTTCACAATTAACATTTTCACCAGCAGAAATATTTATGTGTTGATAGCCTGGTATCATTAAAGATATTTTCAGACAAAGGAAGGGAAAAAAGATATTCTAACTCTGTGTGTGGGGATTTGGAGTCCTAGCTAGGATTCTCACAGATGGGCTGTCACAAGAAGTTGTCCACAACCCTGAGAAATTAAAAATTCCATCCTTTGTTATGGGTATATTTGGTTCGGTCTACTAGGTTATGTGCCAAGGAGGGGTTACCATGGTTTATTGATATATTGTTTCCTTTCACAGGTCATTCTTTATCAGGGTGGACAAATGTTTGATGGTGCCCTCCGGTTCCATGGGAGGGTAGGATTTACCGGCACCATGCCTGCTACCAATGTCTCTATCTTCATCAATAACACACAGCTGTCAGATACGGGCACCTACCAGTGCTTGGTGAATAACCTTCCAGACAGAGGGGGCAGAAACATCGGGGTCACTGGCCTCACGGTGTTAGGTGAGTGGCAGGCAAGTCCCACTACCTTGTGTTCCCCTTACAAATCTACTCTAACACTTGTTTAGTTCATTCTCTGCTCCCTCCCTGGGTCTGAATTCTTTCCCTGCTTGCTTTCTCACGCACAGTGCTTCCCGACCTCTCTATGCTTCCTATATATTCTTCCCATTCTTACATCTCCAACCACTCTTAAATTGACCATTTGAGGCTGTTTTCTGACAGTGGATTAAATGATCAAAAATCACTCTTGGGGATGTAGGGCAGAAGCTGCTGTTGCTATAAAACTCAGTTGTGAATAGTTTGTTGTGAGCAAAAAGTAAAGTTATCACTATGTGTGAGGATGAAGACTACATCTGTGACAGGAAGTGGAGTCACCATAGTTCTCAACTTGTACCTGTGGCTCTGACATAATTTTAACTTTATTCCTGTGTACTCTTAAGGACATCCTTATTTCTACAGGAAGACAGATTATCACCTTCAATTGAGATCAGATATACTTGGGGCCTTGTCCTTTAAGACCACAAATGAGCAAAGCTAGATTAAAGTTTGGGTCTTGCTCAGTACCCTTTCTATTGTACAGTGTGAGTAGACTCAGCAGCCATGAAAATACATCCACTGTAGCTGTTTGGTGTCTCCATTCTCATGTCTCTCAGATGGATTCTTTGTAGAAGGGGCTGCCAAATAGATGCTTGTAGAGAAGGGATGGATTCTGTGCATTTGGGCAAAAGAGGAAGTACTCAGAGAAGACCCTTGATCTCCTGTTCAGGTCCCAGCATCTAAAGATATTGATGTTGGGAGATTCTAATGGTTTTCCTCTTTAGGGGAGATTATACTTTATCCTTGGTAGCCTGTTGTTCTCCCAGACTTCAAACAATTCAGAAAGCTGAGGAGCAGGTTAAAGACTTATCTTCTGGAAATAGAATTCGTTGCATTAAAGCAGTATAGAGTTCTATGTACTTTGAGTACAGTGTGGAGTATTAATAGAAATAGATGCTATTCTGATGTTTATATCTGATAGTTGAGCAATTGACTTCCCACATTATCCAAGCTTTTAAAAAGTGTGTGTGTGTCAGGGTGGGGGGCAGAACCTTTTATTTTATACTTATTGTCACCTCAGAATGATTATTTTTAGGTCTTATTTTCCAGTAACACAGTGATACTGTTGAATGGAGCTAGTCCAGGAGGCTGGCTTACCCCATCCCAACAAACAGATCATAGTCAGATACTTGCACCCCTACCCCTTCCTTTGTGTCTTTGGGCCTGAAGCATGCTAGGCCAGCTTTCTGCCAGTGAGCTACCTTCCCTGACCCCCATACCCTCTGGTTACTCAACTCTCCTCTCCCACTCCCTCACTACCTGGTTGTTCTGTATAACTCTGTTTGCACTGCTGGATTTGTGTGTTTCTGAAGGAGCAAACTTATTTATTGAGAAGGCTCTAGGATTAAGAGCATCATCATATGCACTTAAATGCCAGTGATGTCTGCCTCGGCGGCATGGAGCCCACTGCCTGGGTTCTATTTGTGTGTTCACTCCCACTGTGCTTCCCCATTTTGGCATTGCTTTGGTGATCTTCCTATCTTTGTTGTGTATGTCCTTGAGCCTCATGCAAAGTTGCTGCCCTGTAAGGCCGAATTCTCTAAAAAGTGGGCCTTTCTGGTCTGTGTAAAATATTAGTGTACTGCACTAAAATGGGTTTTGTTAGAGGGTGGTTGGTGGGCTCTATTTCTGTTCCTGAAATAGGGATGGATGTGTCTTTTTAGCAATGTCTTCTAAGGTGGTGTGTTAACCCGAAGACTCTTAAGAATCCTTCATTTAGAGGGAACATTCAAACCAAGGCTCTAAGATACCCTAAAATGTAACCAAAAGTCCTGGCTCCTTCTGTAGATTTGTTCCCTGCCTATGGCACTTGCAGGCCTCAAGCCCATCACCATCCTGGGCACCCATCACCATCCTGGGCGTCCATCCCCACCTTGGGTGTTGTGCTCTATTGTTCTCTGGCTTCTGCCATGAGGCAGTCTCCTAGGCTATCTGCAGCTGCCTGCCGTTCCCAGTGATGAGCATTCCTGTCTCGTTGGCTTGCAGTAAACGTGAACTTGTGTCACCCATTCTTCCCACGACAGTCCCCCCTTCTGCTCCACAATGCCAAATCCAAGGATCCCAGGACCTCGGCAGCGATGTCATCCTTCTGTGTAGTTCAGAGGAAGGCATCCCTCGGCCCACGTACCTTTGGGAGAAGTTAGATAATACGCTCAAGCTACCTCCAACAGCCACTCAGGGTACGTACAGTGCCATGGAACCTGTTTGATTTGTACTTGAGGAAAGTAATGATCTTTAATGGTTTGTAACTGCGGGGAATAGAGTGCTTTCAACTTTAAGGTGAATGTGACATTTTCTTTCTCTTCCATATATGACTATAAAAAAATGTATCTAGTAGCATGAAAACTGTAAATTTTATCTCCTAAGTGGGGCTTTAAAATAGCACCCTGGGAACAACTTTGAGTTAATGCTTGCCACCGATACCTCTGAGAACGCACTTTCTGCCCATTTTAGTGTAAGAGAGAGCTGCATAGACATAAGAGGATTAATTCTCCTGTTTCAGCCTTAAGTCTACTTAGTGGAAGAAGATGAAAAAAGAGCAGGAAAGGGACCCATGACCTAAGATCACACCAGATAGGCAAAGATGAGTAGCCATGCATGCCGTGCATGGTTCTGGATATGCAGTTCCATCCATTTGGATTTCATGGTAAAGAAAATCCCTTTTAAAAGTCTCAGATGTTACAAAATAAGGTGAGCTGAAGTTATAGGCCTGTGTAAATTCTTGTGTTTCAAGAAAATACACATCAGCACCTTGGAGTGCTGTGTTCTGTTTAATGTAGACTGATTTCCTCTACTCATCCTTGGGGTAGACACTCTATTGACAACTCTTTATTGGGAGCTAGCCCTTAATGGGAAGGCCCCAGATGGCCTTAGCCGTGCTTCAGTTTTAATGCTGATGTTCTGTGCCTGGCTCAGGAAAGGAGAGCTGTGGGTTGCTGGGTGACATTAGATGTAACTAAGAACCAGGGCTACAAACCTCTAAAAAGCCCACAGAAGAAACTGATGACTGTCCTGTCGCCTTTTAACTCACATAGCCCACGATTCATTATCTCTGAAACCTTGCTTTCAGCTGAATAGTGTTTAGGTCACTTTTGAAGTGACTGCTCCAGTGCCACGGTCCCCTGCTGCCTGTTCATTGCTAAATACTTCAGCTATACTGTGGGATAAATAGCTTTCTTGAGGACTGACTTGTTAATCTCGCTATTGCAAGTGGCGTGCTGAAAATAGCTCGTGTCGAAATGCTGAAAACTATTTGAAGTCCAGCTTTGCCAGCAACTATGTCGACGGTAGTTTACCTCTCCAGACCTCCGTTAACCTTTCTGTAAGATGAAGGGGTCCGCAGTATCTTCTGGAACCTCTGAAATGTTATTGAAGTTCTGTGGCTTTTATCCATATCATTTTGGGGGAGCACTGGGTAAAGGGTGAAGTTACGGGTGAACAACCGACAGTCATATGTACGTGAGCTGTGAGATACATACAGCAAGGGTTTCCTGTATTTCCCTGTTTTTGATACTTCTATATTTGCAATTTGAGGATTCTTTGGAATTTCAGGGGTGTACTTCAAAGTCAGTGTTGAAGATGATGGTCTTTTGTAATTCGGTCTTTGGATAAATTATCAGAATTATTTCACATAACGTCATCTGTCCTAATTAAATGTGCCATGGTTTTTCTTCAGTTTTACCTCTTGTTGTTTGTATTACCAAAGTAAATCTTAGCACATATCCCCAAAACAACCTAAATAACGTTTTCCTAGACAATTTGCATTGCTGGTTATATTATAACATTTTAAAATTTGAACTCCTTGATGCATTTTCCGAGGAAATACTATTTGGTAGAAGGGAAGGCACCCTACGAGTCTGGCCAGTATAAAAGAACAATATATTGGAATTAGTAGTCTCTCATATGAGACAGCAGCTAGGATGTCCTTTGGAGAGTTGGGTAGCTGCCCTGTCTGCTGATGTGTCTCCAGCACCTAGGAAGGCTCTTGGTGGTCAAAAGCTATTGGATAAATGGAGTAACAGATTATAACTTTCAAAAGGTGAACAAGAAGATAAATGAAATGAAAAAGTATTTATTTAGTATGTCAGATTAAAGAGGAAGGGTATGCAGACAGTACTGGGAATGTACGGGGATGTCGATCTTTAAAATTCATAGGATTATAGCAGTAGCATAAAGAATAATAGCTAAGAAGTCCTTAGACATGGCAGACGCTGCTCATCATTTCACAGATGCTGTTGTTTCGTCATCATCCAACCATACTCCAGGAACTTGGACTGTATAATTTTACACATAAAGACAACGACCCTACAGTCACATATCTGTCCTGGATTCAGGATGCTAAACCACTTCTGACTCAGGAGCTCCCTAATCCTTTACTTGGCTTCAATATCGAGAAAGAAGACTGTGAACAAATTGATGCCACATTATATACAGCTGAACAAAACAAACAATAAAAAATATGACACATACTGGAAACTGAAGTAAACCTGTATCATTAAATAAGCTAGATCAGTAAAAAAATAACTACACCAATCAAATATACACATAGGATTCCTAGGGGAGTCCTGCAGACTTCAAAGAGCAAAAATCAGGAGAAGCTGCCCAATTCATTTTATGAGATTATTCGATATTAGGACATTAAAAGTGACCATAGCAATAGAAGAAAAAATAAAACAAAAAGCCATTGTCCACTCTCCCCTGTGAGCCTGTTACTGTTGTATTGTGGAGTGTTGTATCACTATGAATGGATCAACTCTTGAAAACCACAGAACTATCCTCTAGAAATGCAACAGTACATTAACACCAGAGAATGTGAAGTAAAATTCACAGCTTGACTATTTATGTGGGATACTTAATCATAATGCTGTCTTGGGCATTATACATCTTAATGCCTGCCAAATTTATCAAGTCATGATTTATAAATAAAACTTTTGCATGTTTATGGTATATACTACTTTTGGTGCACATGGACTTTGTGATGTGGTGACCACTGTCAGGCTGATGGGCTTACCTCACAGAGCTGTGGCTGTTTTCTGTGCTGTGGTGGGCAAGCCAGTGAGAACACTTAAGATCTACTCTTAGCGAGTCTTGAGTATATAGCAGTGCTGCTGACAGGTCACCGTATCATGTCTCAAATCTCGAGAATATGTAGAATACATCCACTTAGCATAACTGAAGTTTTGTTCCCTTTAATCCACATCTTCCCACCCCCACCCCAGCTCCTTGGCAACCACCATTCGATTCTCTGCTTCTGAGCTTGATACTCCGATTTTAGGGTACCATTATAAACTTTGTTAGCCACAATCATAAAGACTAAATATTATAAAAATGTAGCAGATCAATAAACTGTAAGAGTCAGAATGTAGATCAAGAAAGTAAATCCTGTGGTCTTCTCTGGTAAAAGCAGAAAACAGCAATTTACCATGTTTATAATACCCATCACAAGGTAGACACTGCTAAGACTACATAGACTTACCTATGTAGTCTTAGCATACCACCATATGCTTACATACCATATATGGCTTTCATACCACCCACCTGTTACCTGTATGCTAATGTGTTTGTTCCTTTGGTTTTATGCCAATATCATTTCAAAACCTTGTTGTTTAAATGAAAGAATATATGATGGCCAGTTTCCACATCATAAAAGTTTATTTCACAAAAATCTTTTTGGGGATATGTTGCAGCATTTAATCTCCTATTACTAGATATCAAAACTGCTTTGAAATTATGACTTTATTTTTGGCCCAGTATATTTTAGGGGACAGTTTTGTAATTTCTGTTAAATCATAAGAGGTTTTCTTAAGAGTGTATCTTTATGTTGTTCTGCCTGGCATGCCCAGCCTTTTGACTTTTATGACATGATGTTGCCAAAGTTCACATAGGAAAAAAAACTTACACAATGTTTTATGGAAAGTAATTTTATGATTTTGTGTTGGGCAACATTCATAGCTATTTCTGACCATATACCACATGCTGAACATGCCTGGCAGACTTTTAAATCTAATGTAAGACATTTTGAAATTATATATATGTATATAATTTATATATATATATATATACATATATATATAATTTCAAATATATATGACTATATATATATAGTCAGACACTGTAATTTCTAGTACATATCCTAACAGAACATTCTGTATCTTACAGTGCATAGAAATCTTTACTACATGTCAATTCCTATGGCCTCTTCCAAAATTGATTCAACTGGTCTGCAGTAGCATCTAGCATAGATGATTAAATAAATACATCTAATAAACAGCCAGAAAAATCACTTGAATAGCACATTACACACCAAGAAGGGTGCATCTCACAATCTACAGAAGATTGATTTCAGGAGGGACACCTATTCTCTAAGCCACTCAGCCTCTTGGTAGTTAAGAACTTCGGTAAACATGATGGCCCTTCTCAGTGGCTCTGTAAAACTTGAACCCAGCAAGAAAAACCTTTGGGATACAATGAGTACTGCATCCTTTGGTTCTGACTCCCAAAGAGGGAGAAAAACCATCACAAATCTAAAACCTAGAGAACCTTAAAATAACTTTTTTAAAATTAGGGTAAATAATGACAGTCATTTTCTGTTATTCCTTTCCATTTTCTGATATTCCTTTCCTTGGAAAATGAAACATAATTTTATTTATCAGTAGTTAGCTGTT
>NC_034601.1:33975808-33992450 GCF_900095145.1 Mus pahari
CTTGGAAAATGAAACATAATTTTATTTATCAGTAGTTAGCTGTTTCCGAAGCTAAACTCTACATCTTTTCTTACATTTCTAAGAAGAACTTGGTTGGCCCAAGTTATGACTTTCGTGTGTCATAACTTTTCCTGGGGAGACAAACTACACATTGATCTACCCCAGGTAGGGATCCCACAGCAGAACAAAGGATATTACTGAAGTCCAACTTGATGCACCAATTGGTTTATTGGAGTTACTTATAGGAATTTGGATGAGGGGTTACTTACAAGAGCAGAAATTACTCAAAAGACAGTGGTACCACCAAGGCTCAACCCAGTGTGGGTGGCAGCTCACAAACCTAGGAACTTGGAGCTCCCTGCACAGGCTGCAGGCAGCTCAACAGGTTGGACAGTGTCCGTTCTAGGTGCCTCAGTTAGTCCAAACCTCTTCCAGGCAGCTCAATTGGTTTTCTGCTGCTTCCAGGCAGCTGGTCCAGGTTTCTTCCCTTTTAAGAGAGACTCTGAATCTGGTGAGTTTCAGGGTCTTCCTGAAGCTGTTTTGAGTTGTTTTCCAGTTTAAAGAGGTTACCTGTAGGGAAGGAATCTGTTCTATCTTGGAGGAAACTGTTAGACTGCATAGACCAATTTCCTATATGAACACAGATGCAAAAATTCTCAATAAAATAATCCAGGAGTACGTCAGAGATCATCTAGCATGATCAAGTAGGTTTCATCCCAGAGACACAGGAATTGTTCAACATACGTCAACTGATAAATGTAATCCATCATATGAACAAACTGAAAGTCAGAAACCACAAGCTCATCTCATTAGATGCAGAGAAGAACCTTTGACAGAATCCAACATTCTTCCATGATAAAAATCCTGGAGACATTAAGGATATAAGGAACATACCTCAGCATAAGAAAGGCAGTTTACAGAAAGCTCATAGCCAGCATCAGCTTAAATGGCCAGAAATTCATAGCAATTCCACTAATATCAGGAACAAGACCAGGTTGTCCTCTCTCTCCATGTGAGTACTTAAAAAAATCTATTTTCAATAAAGGAACCACAACTATTTCCTCACCTAGTCTGACTTTCGTGGAAGAAGAAAAGTTTCCATGCACTTAAGCTGTAGAATGAGCAGGAGATTTATTCTTTTCCTCTTGCTTTATGACATGCCATTCTTAGTAGAGACAATCTGGTAGAAAGAAACAAGCACCATGCATTCACCATTACAACTACTTTTTAAAAAATACGTGCTAGAGGTTATAACCTAAAACATCACAGACAGAATATAAAAAACTTTATGGAATACTTGAGAAGCCCGGATGTTCTCTCTGACACTCAAGTGTTCGGTGATGTGTAGCCAGAAAAGAAAGCAAGATATGCACTTTAGAAGAAGTGTTAGTCATCACGGTGAATGTGAGCAGCTAGGTCATAAGCAGGAGGCTCTGATGAATGGAGAAGGCTTGAAGTAGGTGATGGGGTGGAGATGGAATGGGGAAGGTTAGCATTCAAGATAAATGCACACAAATCCAGGAGCATCTTAACTCTGCCAACACCAACACAAAAATGACATGGAATTCATTTATTTCTATGTCTGCTGAGTAGCATACAGATCATTACATAGTATTCAGCTCTTCTCTCTAAGAGTGGTATTACAATATTAAATATTTATAGTATCTTTAATTTAAATTAAGATTGTATCTTATGTGTCTGTACATATGTCCGTGGTTCGTGTACCTGAGTGTAGGTGCTCCACAAAGCCACAATATGGAGTTGAGTTTCCTGGAACTGGAGTTATAGGTGGTCATGAGCTGCTGACATGGGTGGTGATAAGCTCACTCAGGTCCTCTGCAACAGCATTGTATCTCCAGCCCCACTTTTTTGTTCTTAAAGAGATTTAAGTTTGGCACGTATTTTGTGTTAATTTTTCCCTTTGGTTTTAAATTTATCATCAGATACCTCTTTCAAGGTGAGATCATGTATGCACACAATTTTACTACACACTGGTTTAAACAACATTAAACTATAATTTACATTACTTTTAGTTTTTTGTTTTTGTTTTTGTTTTTTGTTTGTTTGTTTGTTTGTTTGTTTGTTTTTGAGTCAGGGTTTCTCTGTGTAGCCCTGGCTGTTCTGGAACTCACTCTTTAGACCAGGCTGGCCTTGAACTCAGAAATCGACCTGCCTCTGCCTTCTAAGTGCTGGGATTAAAGGCATGCACCACCACTGCCCAGCTTATCATTATTTTTGAAACAGAACTTCTCATACTTTTATATAAGAAATTATTCAGTTATTATGATCATTCATTCTTTAAGATGTATAAGTTATAAAAATAGTTATGACACTTGGCACTCTTTATTACTCTTCCAAATATTGACATCTCAGAATTTAAGATGCTAGAGTTTTTTTTCTACATTTCGTAACTAAGTTTCCTTAGGATTAAACACACACACACACACACAAGAAATTCTTGTGTAGATGTATCACCAGACAGCATCATAGTCACGTTAATGTGCACTGTCTCATTCTGTTTTCACCGGTTCAAGAGTGTTTCTAATCCCTGGTTCACAGTTACAGACAAGGAGCTGAAGCATATACCCTTAAGCAAACAGCACCCTCACGCCACATAGCCAGTAAGAAGCCGAGCCAACTTCAACCCAAGCCCGTCTGGCTCCCAGCCCCATGCTCTCGGCTGATGCCCTCTTGACACAGCCAAATGCCAGCTCTGGAGCTGAGAACATGCAGACCTGGGAGTAATCAAATAGATTTGATTCTCTGCTTATGAAGGGCCCAACTCCACACCTCTATTTGGAAGAAGGAAGACCAAAGGGACCGCTACCATTGTCATCTTTCATTTCAGTAAATTATTCCCATCCTCACACAGGCTTGAACTGGTGTCAGGGTGTGATGTGTAGGGTTTTGTTTGTTTGTTTGGTTGGTTTTCATTTTTGTTTTGCTATAGAGTGGTGTTTGATGAGGGGTTGCCCCTAGCTCAGCTTTGCCTGATTCATTTCTCCTTAATCCTCCTTTTCAACACGCCTGTCTCATCTGTCACCTGCTGAGTAAGCTATAATGAGCATACTGCCTCACACACTGAACCATGGTGTACATTTGTTTGTTTGTTTGCTTGCTTTTAATAGCTTATGGTGTCTGCATCTGGGGACAATGGATCAGTGGGTTCACCTTTTAACAGTATCACTTTGAAGCAGCCCCTGCTTCCAGTTGCCTGCTTTGTACATGCCAAGTGCTGCTTAGAGCAGCTGCTTAAAATTCTCCCAGTCGTCTCTGGAAATGTCAACAAAATTACTGGTTTGATGTGAACTGACGGAGTTTTTAGAATTTTGGACCTTAAGGAGAAAATGGAAGAAAAGCAGTAGCCCTGTGGGGGATTGCAGGGTTGGTTGCTCGGGAGGCTGGGCTTTTGTTTCCTGGAAACTTTGGGCTGTGTTGAAGGAGGGGTTCTGCAGATGGTTGCTTTGTTATACCAACAGTGCTGCCACTTTGCATGGTTCTGGCTGTGCACAGAAGCTGAGAGGCCAAACCTACTCCATCTTGGGACCAGACTCCCATCTTAAGAGGAAAAAAAAAAAAAAAAAAAAGCCTGAGAACTTGACCCATAGCTGAACCCAAGCTGCACCCACGTACCAGGAAGGACCCCATGGCCTGTCCTTGGCCCATACCCTAGAGTTATCCCTAGCTACTTCCTAGCAACAATCAATCAAAGATTAGTCTGATTGTTTGATGTACTTTTAGACCTTTTGTGATTGTTCATGGTCTCACTTTAGAGCACCCCCCTGTTGGCTTACAATAGCTATTCCACTGGATGCTTGCCAGGCTGGACACCCCGTCACTCGCTCCCATTTTCCTATAAAACCCTGTCCCAGTGAGGGTTTGGAGTGATTCACCAAACTGTCCTGAGGGTTAGAGGTGAGTAAGCCCAAACTTGAGTTTGTAATAAGGAGACCCTAATGCCATTATGTTGGAAATGGCTCCTTGGTTGTATTTTGGGGTTTGTAAATGCTTCCTGGTACAGCAGCAACCTGTGTAATGAGGTAGCTTTAAGTGTCTTACTGGAAATCAGGTGTACCTATGAGAATTATGATCTTTGTAACCAGACAGATCTGATCGGATAGACTACTGTAACTCGTGTACATGTGATGTCAAGGCTACTCCAAGATTTCTTAGTTTTGGAAAGCAGGGACACAGAACCTAAACCTGTTATGAAGATTAAATCAGGCCTACTTAAAGCTCTCTCTCACACATATATATGTACATATACACACAAAATATATACTCAATTCACACACACATATGGAAAAGGAAGTAATTCATGAAAGCCAAGTAACCATTGAATATATTGATTTTGTTACATGTAATCCAATCCAAAGTCGCTATCTTGTTATAGATATGTAAGATAACCATGTAATACAGATGTAACCTTTTAAGTACTCCACTATCTTGTTATAGATATGTAAGATAACCATGTAATATGGATGTAACCTTTTAATTACTCCCATAGAAAAGAGCAAACACCAAGTCTCTCTCCTTTTTCTGGCTTATGATATTGATATTATTTCAAGTACATGTTTGTCAGTTCCATCATTCATGAACACATCCCATTCATTGCATTGTGTTTGAAGACTTAGTCAGCTCTGACAGCACTGATGTATGGGAACCTGTGGCTCTTGCTTCCCCCTCTCCTCTATTCTATTTGATTTCCTGGTACTCATTAGATTCTATCCCTTGTGCACCGTTAGCAACTCAAACTGAGGTCTGTGGCTCTGGCTGGCATTTCACCTCCTTACTGAGCCTCCTGGCCTTCTTGCTTCATTAATGTCTGTCCTCACCCTCCTGGTACTGTTCTGTGAAGTATCCGGCCCAGAGACAGGGTCTCCGAGGCACTAGTGTAGTAAATGAAGGAACTGATAGAGCTAGGCCCCCTGCTTCTGCCTTTGACGTGGTTAAAGAGGAAAACCACCAGCAGAACTAGATCTTAGTCCCAGATAGTCGTGCCAGGGCGGCAGCAGCCCCCAGTATGGGCGCAGGTATTCTTGGACTTTGTTTCTGGCTCCTTTCATGGGTGCCACTAGGCATCTTTCCCAATGACTTCTGGGTTTGCTCTGTGTTGGGTGGTTATGATGGTTTCTTTCCAGCGCATCCACATTAGAGTCCATTCATACAATTGCAGTTTCAGCCACCAGCTGTGTTCTCTTATTAGCCAACTATCTAAAACTTCAGTGTCTTTATTTGTTCAGTGGGCTAATAATAAAAATATCTCAAAGGGTCATTGGGAAAAAGAGCTACATATAAAAAAAAAATTACCCAGTGCTTGGGATATTTTTGTTTTCATGATAAGTCACTTAAACGTCATATGAATAAATGACTAAACTGTGTTGGTACTGTTAAGTTGCCTAAGTTTTACCAGTTAGGTATTCATCAATATGCCAGTGTGGTGGCTTTGAAAATAAACACACAACAAAACCTCCTAACGTGGAGAGCAACCTTCACTGGCTACTCTGACTGGTTGCCCGCCGGATCCACTGCTGCTTCACATCAAGGCCAAGCTTCCCTGAGCTGCTCCTAGAGGGGGAGGGGGGCACCACGAGGCCACCAATGTAGCAGCATTCCTGCATGGCTTGGGGCACCTTCAGTAGATGACTTTGGCTCAAGGATGCTCCCTATACCTGGTGGGAAATTCTTTGAGATGGTGATGGGGTCTGAGGCTTCTCCTCTTCAGGCTCTCTCCCCGTCCAATAGTGTGGTACTTAGAATTAGAGCACGAATTTGATTTGTTTTCTACTGTGTATAAAGTGATCCAGGTAAGCGCTCACCTGATCTTCATGTTATTGCATTTCTCTAGAAATACAACACAGTGCTTCTGATCACAGACTTTTGAGGACAAGCTATAACCTCCCTAGTCAGGGAAGACTACTAACATTAGGCTGTGATTACAGCTCGAGTTTCAAGACTGTCCTTATTTAGGACAGTCCTTAATAATTCTGTGTCTTTAATATGCCATCATAATTTTCTTTAACATTTGTGAGCCAACAGTTTTGTTTTTCCTACACAAAAAGAAGGGAAAAAGAAAGGAAATGGGCAGTCTCCATTGTGCATGTAATGTCTTCTTTGTGCTGATTTCTCTGTTTCCCTTCTTCATTCCATCAAGCTATCACTTGATTATTGTCTTTGTGACAGACCAGGTCCAGGGAACAGTCACCATCCGGAATATCAGTGCCCTCTCTTCTGGTCTGTACCAGTGTGTGGCTTCTAATGCCATCGGGACCAGCACCTGCCTGCTGGACCTCCAGGTTATCTCACGTAAGTACATAGAATTGGAAGGCCAGCTCAAGGGGCAGGGGTCGGAGCTTTTTGGATCAGTCATAGAATGCAGGATGCTACATAATTGTTTTGAGACTGTGTGAAGTGTAAACAAATTCTTTTAATTGTTGTTGAAAATCTTTTATAAAAATCTTACTACTTAGGCCTTCTTGATATGCTAATCATTGTGACAAAGTGACTTCTTAGGATAAACAGAACCAAATGAATCTTTGTGTCACAGTGCTATGGACATGACATAAATCTTCACTAATGGTGGAGCCTCCTTAATACTCTGTGTTTTCCCAACTAATTCCTTATCTCTTTTGGGTGTTCAGTTATAAACTAACAATGTAGAACACTTTCTTTTTGGTGGGGGTTCTAGATTATTTTGATTCTGCTTATAGAAGGGAGTTATGTGACAGGTGCGGCCACAAAGAATCTGAGATCCAAGGCTCTCTTGGGGTGCTAAGGCAAGTTGAGTTGGCACTGTCTCCTGCCAAGATCCAGCTGCTGCTCTCCTGGGACCTCGGGGGTTGGGAGTTGACAGTTTTACCCCTTCAGCAGTTGCTGAGAGCCTCGTGGGAATGTCAAAAGCTAATCAAGGTCTAACTTGATGTGGACGGGACACTTTAGTTGGTTTGTACAGTTTCTACAGACTGACTTGTGTGAGTAGAGTTGCATGGCATGTGCCATTCATCTGTCTTTTATTTAGATCTACCTTAACTATGTTTTCCAGCCCAGCCCCGGAGCGTTGGAATAATTGCTGGAGCGGTTGGCACCGGTGCTGTTCTTATTGTCATCTGCCTTGCGCTGATTTCAGGGGCGTTCTTTTACTGGAGAAGCAAAAACAGAGAGGAGGAGGAGGAAGAAATTCCTAATGAAATCAGGTTAGTGTATCAATTCCCAATCTTGCAGAGTCAGGGTGCTCATCTGTTCATTTTAGAACTAAGGTTTCTTTGCTAGTCTAATAACTCTCCCTGTCATGGTAATGAAAATGTCCGAATGTCATTTTCTCGATATGTGTATCATTTTTCCCTCACGGTCAGACTCATTTTTGTTTGCAAAGATCCTTCATGAATCTAAGTAGGATGAAGAGCTCGCCTGTGCCTCCACATCCGCAGGGTAGATAGTGACTGTCACACCCGGACAGTTAGCTCATAAAGCACATGTTTTATGGTGGCCATTGTAATAGATGGGAACATGCAGGAGCAAAGGGGATTACCTCACAGAGATACCAGCTTCTCTACCTACTTGTGCACCACACCGTGACTTGGTAGGAAGGGGTGTGTTAGCCGGCTTCAACATTATAATAATCTACCTTAGGCATCCTACTTTACGGGGAAATAGTTTTGGTTGGTGCTTCTGGAGGAGCTAGGTTGAGGGGTCATTGTCTCTTGATGACTTCCTGTCAGAATCTCGAGGCGGCACATAGCATCACACGGTGAGAGACAGGCAAATGTATGTATCTGTCTGGTCTTTCTCTTCTTACTAAGCCGCTGGGATTCAGTAATGGTGCTCTATTCTGATAACATTAACTAGTCCTAAACACCAGTCAGGGCTCCTGCCTCTCAATGCTGTACTTGATTATATACCCTCAAAATACCCCTCGATGGAGATCAATTTCCGACCCTTGATCTTAATCCTTTAATGGACATTCTAAGACATTAAAAACTATAGTAGGCAGATTATAAAAGAATACTTATGTGTTAAGGAAAAAGAATGTCAAGATGATTTTTTTAAAAAATAGCTCATGAGATTTGAGGGTCCAGACCATCTCAGATGTGGCCGCATCATATCCTTTTGAAATGCTTTAATGACTTGAGTCTTCTCAGCAAGATATACTCAGCCTCTCAAGATTTGGCCTCCTTGCTTCTCTGCCATTCCTCTCAGCTATCTGCTCTCTCTGTTCTATCCATTAGCCCCTCATCAGCATACCACAATGGTTCTTCAAGCCCTACCTGAGTCTAAACATCATGAAAAAAACTTATATATATGACTTATATGACTTTTTCAACTTCTCCACATGCTTAGCTTGTTTTCCTGGTTGTTTTATGACAACTAATTCAGTGGACTTATTTGTGAATGTCTTCTTTAATGAAAAGAGATGTTTAAATATCTATGTGTAAATAAAATTTATGAATAACTTTGCTTCATTTCAGAGAGGATGATCTTCCCCCTAAATGCTCTTCTGCCAAAGCATTCCACACAGAAATATCCTCCTCAGAAAATAACACGCTGACCTCTTCCAATACCTACAACAGTCGATTCTGGAACAACAATCCAAAACCCCATAGAAACACAGAGTCGTTCAACCACTTCAGTGACTTACGCCAGTCTTTCTCTGGCAATGCAGCTATCCCATCCATCTATGCAAATGGGAACCATCTGGTTTTGGGTCCACATAAGACTCTGGTAGTTACAGCCAACAGAGGGTCATCACCCCAGGTCATGCCCAGGAACAATGGTTCAGTCAGCAGGAAGCCTTGGCCTCAACACACCCATTCCTACACAGTAAGCCAAATGACCCTGGAGCGCATCGGTGCAGTGCCTGTCATGGTGCCTGCCCAGAGTCGGGCAGGGTCCCTGGTATAGGAGGATGACTGAGGACACCGTGTTCAGAAGAGAATAAATGGACCGCCTTCAGGCAAGGGGGGAGCACTGCCTTCAGGCAAGGGGGAGAGTGGGATGGATGAGTGCTGAAAGATAAACTTTTGTTATGATTCCATTAGCAAAAAGCACAAAGAGGAAAGCTGTTCCTCGCCTCTGAGTGTGTGAAGTGGCCTGCGGTTATTCCATCAAGAAGACTCAAGAAGACTGTTTCCCCGCCACAGATGTCCTGAGATTCAGTTAAAATGAAACATGCTGCATCTCCAGAGATGCGCCAAGCCAAGGAGAATGCTAGGAGCAGAGTAACGCTTACCCCCCAAACCGTGGTCCAGCTGGACCCATTCTTTAATTCTTGCCTAACTTAGTAATTTTCGGGACCCTTAAAGTGCCAGGTGGGATTTACATAATGAAATTATTTTTAAAAAATAGGTGTCCTTAGGGGAGAGAAAGCAGGAGCAAGCTCATGGTCTGGTCTGGTCTGCCTCTCCCACTCCCTTTGATGGCTCTAGCGGTGCATTCCATCTGAGCTGACTTTATCATAGAGGCAAAATTGTTCAGAACACTGGCTGGAGATGGGGAGAAATTAGGAAACTTCTTGTGAACACCCTACACACACACACACACACACACACACACACACACACACACATTTATTTACCTCCTCCTGAACCATGAACTTCGTTGTATTGGGGATTTTGCTATATTGACAGATTCTTGTCTGTTACACTCTGGGATCTCTCACAGGTCCGTGGCAATTACTGTTCATGATTTCCTGAAAAAAAGATATTTTTTTAAAAGAAAACTATTTTTTTTAAACACTAGAGAGACAGTGGACTAGGAAAGCGAGAACTTGACACCTTGTCCGGTGATTGTGTTCGGTGATTCAGCAGAGGCCCCACCACACAAGTTTTAGGAGATTGAGTGGGTGAAACCAGCCGGAGCCAGGTGGGAGGGGCCTTTACATTGCCGCAGGGCCCCAAAGAATCAAGATTGTGTATGGCAACCTTACTGTCGCACAGGCCACCATTAATGAGGACAGCGGCTGATACCTTTTGTACCGAGGAAGATAATTGCCTCTTGTTCGACAAGTAGAGTTTAGTAGGTTATTACAAAAAGGGCAAGAGTTGTTTTGGTTTTGTTTCTCTCAAAACATTTTTTTATTTATTTTTTTTTTTTTTTTTTTTTTTTTTGCAAAGAATAACAAGGGTTAGACAAATGGGGGAACCCTTCCTGTGTGCTCTTGGGGGTCTGCTCAGCATCTGGAAATTTGGGTGTGCGATTTTCCCTGAACGCATTGCATACCAGTGTACAAAGATTCTGCCTCCCCCCTTTTTGGCTAATTACTGGGCTTGGCTGGCCTTGCAGTTCACAAGATTCATTTACAGACTCTTTGCTCTGTATGGCGCCACCTGCCGTGTCTGTCTGTCCCTACTTGTTTTGGTGACTATCTTGCCTTAATCACTTTGCTTTAGGGCAACTCATGGTGATTTCTTCCAAGATCTGTTTTCAGATTGTTTGGACTACTTGAGCCCACAACTCTCAGAGGACATTCCTTTTTTTTTTTTTTTTTTCTTCCCCTCCTTTCTTACATTGTTTTGTCCCTTTTCCTCTTTATTTCCTGCCTTCTTTCCCTGTCCAATGGGCACAGTCCTCACAGTTATGTAAGTGAATGGAAGCCATCACTGGCTGCACATGCTTTTCCAAAAGGGACACTTGGACTGTCACTGTTGTGACCGTTTCAATGTTGATAAGAAGGTGAATTTACTGTAGGGTTACCTTCTCCCCATTTGATGGTTCTTGAGTTTGTAAAAATTTAAATAAATGAATGTCTATACTTTTTAAGGAAAAGAGAAAATACCATGTCACAGAAAAGATGAAACTATTAGATGCTGTTTAGAAAGCATTTATCTTGCATTTCTTTATTCTTTCTAATTACCTAAAATTCAATAAAAGTTTATTCATATAAAACATGCTGTCATTAATTGTCATAGTAGTAATAGATACATGACTTTTAATTTGCTGTTCCTTTGGTGTTATATGCATTGGTCTATTCTGTAAAGTTTTGTATACACACACACACAATCATCTTAATAGACATATATTATTTTCAAAATGACATAAAGTTACTGTTTTAGAGTTTTAAGTGGATTCCGGCCATCACTAATAGGACTTTATATGTAATGTTTTTGAACATCTATCTATTTCCTTGTCATTAATCTGAAAGTTCCTGAAAATAAGATCCAGGTTTTCTTACTCCTGAGCCCCGCATCACCTCCCACACCGAGTGCTGTGAGCATTGTATAGTGAGTGACTGAGGATTTCTGAGCTGAAATTGCCAAATCAAAAACTAGGGGCATGATTGAATAGTAACTCACAACACATATTGGAACACATTTTTTTTCTGAAATAAATATGAGACTTCATTTTCATATTTTTATATTGAGGTAATAGTACATTTAAATACATATATAGGAAATTAATTTAGAGACCACCAGTTCTTTTACCTTAATTTCTCACCCAGAGACATCTTGAGCAGCTATGATATTATCACAAATAAACATTAATAAATTCATTAGTCTTGCTCAGAGTTCAAACCCCGTGCTCTCACTTGGGATGTATACTAATATACTTTTAATTTGTGAGACACTGTGGTAGTTCAGGCTGGTCTTGAACTTGTAGTTTGAGACTCAAGGGCTGGGAATACCGGCATGCCCCACTGTACCTGACTCTAGTTAAGTACAACTGTATCATGTATAGATTCATTTGACCATCAGAACAGCTGAGATGCATTCCATATGCTACTCTTTCATAGTCATGGGCATCTCCCTGTTCTTGGGCCCCTGGCTCTTGAAAAATGGCGACACTGTGTGGGATCTCTGTCATTCTGTCATGTTGATAATGCCGTATGAATGGAATGAAGTATGCAACTGTTAAGAATTGATGCTTTCTCAGGATCATTTACTTGAGAACCATCCATGCTGTTGCATATATGAAGAGTTGGTTTCATTGTATTGAGTGGCATTCTGTGATGTAAACATACCCCCGTTCAACTTAATCACGTACCCACTAGAAGATGAGAAAGGCATTTGGGTTGTTGACACTTTTGTCTGTCATAAATGTCCTCATATGTTTATGTGCAGATTTTCATGCAAACCCAAGTTTATCTCTGAGGGAAATGTCCATTTCGGTTTCTAGCTTGTGTGTGGTAAACACATGCTTGGTTTTGAAAAGGCAATACATGCATATTCTTCCAGAGTAACTAAGCAGTTACATATCTCTTCTAGCAAAATGCACAGTCCAATTTCTCTGCATCTACTACAGGTCTGAGTATTAGGGACACTTTTGGTGTTAGCCATGTTGGTAGGTATTTAGTGATATCTCACAGTGGTTCTGTGATTTTAACTTGTACGTTCCAGTGGCTAATGGCCTGATGTGGATGTATTTCTATGTGCTGGTTATCCCTATATCTTCTTCAGGGAAATGACTGTTCCTGTATTCTGTCTATTTTTATTACTAATCTATTATTAATCTATTTATTCATTTTTTATTCCAATATCTCCCCTCTCCTCCCAGTACCCCCCTTATGTAAGTTCTTTCCCCCCCCAGTCCACCTTCCCCTTATCTTTGGAGAAGAGGAAGCCCCCCTCTGGTTGTCACCCCACACATACCCCCTCTCCCTGTACATCTGGTCGCTGAATCCTAGCTAGGCCTAAGCTCATCTTCTTTGAGGCCAGCCAAGGCGGTCCATTTAGGGGTGCTGGATCCACAGACAGGCAAGCAACAGGCTCAGGGACAGCCCAGACTCCAGTTGTTGGGGGACCCCCATGAAGAACAACCTGGCTGTTTCTGTACCAATACCATGCAGTTTATATTACTTTTGTTCTGTAATACAGCTTAAGGTCAGGGATAGTGATACCTCTAGAAGTTCTTTTATTGTTCAGGGTTTTTTTTTTTTTTAGCTATGTTTTTTTATTTTCATATGAAGTTGAGAATTGTTTCAAGATCTGTAAAGAATTGTGTTGGAATTTTGATGGAGATTCCATTGAATCTGTAGATTGCTTTTAATAAGATGACCACTTTCACTGTTAGTCCTACCAATCCATGAACATGGGAGATCTTTCCATCTCTGATATCTTCCTCAGTTTCTTTCTTCAGAGACTTGAAGTACTTGTCATACAGGTCTTTCATTTGCTTGGTTAGAGTCACACCAAGGTATTCTATGTGATTTGTGGCTATTGTGAAGAATATGTTCTCCCTAACTTCCTTTTTTATCCATTTATCACTTGTATAAAGGAGGACTACTGATTTCTTTGAGTTAATTTTGTATCTGGCCACCTTGCTGAAGGTGTTTACTAGGTGTAAGAGTTCTCTGGTAGAATTTTGGTGGTCCCTTGATTTAGCTTTGGTAATTGGTATCTGTCTAGAAAATTATCCATTTCATTTAGATTTTTCCAATCCTGTGGCATATAGGCTTTTACAGTAAGACTTGATGATTCTTTGAATTTCCTCACTGTCTGTTGTTATAGCTCCCTTTCCATTTCTGATTTTGTTAATTTGAGAACTGTCTCTCTGCCTCTTCGTTTGACTTAGGGTTTGTCTATCTTCTTGATATTCTCAGAGATCCAGCTCTTGGTTTCATTGATTCTTTCTGTTGTTCTCTTTGTTTCCAACTGATTGATTCAGCCCCGAATTTGATGATTTTCTGCTGGGTGTGTCTGCTGCTTCTCCCCCCATCCCCCAGAGCCCTCAGATGTACTTTTAGTTAGTTCATATGAGAACTTTCTAATTTCTTTATGGAGGCACTTAGTGCTATGAACTTTCCTCTTAGTACTGCTTTCACAATGTTCCCTAAGATGGAGTGTATTGTACCCTCATTTTCATTGAATTCTAGAAAGTAATTTCTTTTTTTTTTTTATTATTTCTTCCCTAGCCCAGTGATCATTGGGTACAGAGTTGATCGGCTTTCTGTTGTTTCCGTTGTTGAAATTCAGCTTTAATCCATGGTGATCTGATAAGATGCGTGGGGTTATTTCAATCTTCTTGTATCTGTTGAGGCTTGCTTTGTGACCAGTTGTATGGTCAATTTTGGAAAAAAAGTTCTGTGAGGTGCTGAGAAGAAGGTATAATCTTTTGTGTTTGGGTGACATGTTAAATAGCTATCTATCTTTTAGGTCCCTTTGAATCATAACTTCTGTTCGTTTCATTATTTCTCTGTTTAGTTTCAGAGAGTGGAGGGTGGCAAACTCTTGGGATCCTGCAAGGCTCTTCAGGACCGAGTAGTGAGCCCAGAGCTAGACAGTGGGGCTCCAGGGACCGTGCACAGCTCACCTCTGCAGGCCGTCTCAGGTGGGACCGGTTTGAAAGGGATTTGGTCTCTTCTGTTTATTTCCAGGTTGCTTTTTGTTGTCTTTATTATTGGCTCTGAATACTTATCTATTTATTGTATATCCAGTTTGTTGTTGATGATGTTATTTGCAGAGCTTCTCTAATTTGTAGGCTCTAGCTTTAAATTCTCTTCATAGAATCTTTCACAGAACTATAATAGGGTCCTTTTGGGGTCCAGTACCTGTGCCCTGTAATGCCAGCTACCCCAGTGTCTGTAGAATGAGGGTTGTGAGTTCTCTGCCAAGCTGGGCAGCTGCTTTCTTTCCTGCTTGCTCTTAGCTAAGACTCAGAGGAGTGATGTAAGCGCTGTAAGACTCAATCAGAAACCGTGTTAGATAATGTTCAAATTACCAACCCCCCCCCCCACTTTTTAAAGGAAAATTTTTTACTGTGTATGTGTTTGCATGTGTGTATGTTTGCATGTGTTTGCACACATATGCGACACATGCATGTGGCATGTCCTACCTGTGAAGGTGAGAGGACAACTTGTAGAAATCAATTCTTTCTTCCTGTCAGGTTGTTCCCAAGAATCTAACTGAGGTCATCAGAGGCTAATACTTCACCCACTGAACCATCTCACTGGTATATTTTTTTCCTGTTATGGATTGTGCTTTTTTTCATCAGGTCTAAACTCTTCATTTAGATCCAGGTCCTAAGTGTTCTCACTATTTTCTCCCTAAATTATTTTATGATTTCACATTAAATTCCATAATCAGTTTTGAGGTTCTTTTTTCACAGTAAAGTTTCATTTGAGATTGATTATTTCGCTATGTGGGTCTCCTTGCTATCTGTCCTCAAGGAAATTGCTTTCCACTTTGTGAAATGGGCTGGGCCCTCCCACATCAATCACTAATTAACAAAGGATGCCCCAGGCTTGTCTACAGTCCTGTCCTAGATCTTATGTGAGCATTTTTATAAAGACTGTGGCAGCATGGTACAGGGCCTGCATGGGTCCACACCAGATGGCATGTGGAAGGGGAAGTAGACACACACCCCATCCATAACTCAGGAGCTATCTCCAGATGACAGTCACTTCCAAGCGAAAAATTAGTTTTCTCCAAGGGAGTCTCACTGGAGAACAAACCACTCTGTAAAGAGTAGGCCCAGTGCCCAGCAGTTGATACCCAACACAGAGCGAGCGCAACAGCAGCTTTGGAGGTTTTGGGTTTTTTGTATCATAATGCTAAGTCTGGACATTTTTTCTGTCTTCTTACAAGTCCTTTGCGTATATATTATTGCTTCTACTTCTGGGTATGTATGGGATTCCTCTGTGTGCAAACAGGTATGTCTCTACATTTATATGCATTTTTATGCTTTTTCTTTGGTTCTATTTGTTTGGTTTTGTCATATGATAATATGATTTATTCATTTTATTCTATCTTATAGTTGTCCCTTAGAAACCTGTCTGTTTGCTAATGAGAGACAGAGGGTGAGTCTGGATGGGAGGGGAAGTGGAGGGGAACTAGGAGTTGATAGGGAAGTATGGGGAAGGGAAACCTTAGAATATATTGTACGAAAAAATATTTTTTTTTCAATAAAAGAAGCTTTACCTCATTTCTGTATGTCTTGGTTAGAGCAGGATTTTCCGTATGTCCCGGTTTCATTCCTGATGCTAGCAACCATGTCATCTACATTTTGCTTTTTGTTGGTCTTACTCAGAGTGTTTTGCTCTTTCTGAGGTTTTCGTTTTTCAAAGGAGTGATGCTTTGTTTCATGAATGCTTGTCCTTTTTTTCCCTTTTGGTTTTATTTTCATTGGCCTGCCTCTGTTATTTATACCATTCCAATTTGCATTGCATTTATGCGAATCTCGTTTTTACTATATTTTGGAAGTCAGTAAATAGTTTATTGATGTGAAACTCATGTTATCTTCTAATGCATATATCTACAGCTATAATTCCACCCCCACCCAGAGCTGTTTTCATTCTCAACATGTTTTGAAATGTATTTTGGTTCCTATTCAGTTATATGCAGTTGAAATTTTTCACATGGAACCTCCTCTCTGGTCAGATTGGTAGAGTTAAGTTGGTCCCTACCCCATTTAGGTGGGTGTATCTATGTTAAAGAACATACTCTATGATTTCTGTCCTATTATATTTATTGAAGTTTGTTCTAGGAGGTCTGTGGTAGTTTGTGCTCCATGAGGGTTTGTATGATGTCTTAGTTAGGGTTCTACTGCTGTGAATAGACACCGTGACCAAGGCAAGTCTTATAAAAACAACATTTAATTATGCTGGCTTACAGGTTCAGAGGTTCAGTCCATTATCATCAAGGTGGGAGCATGGCAGTATCCAGGCAGCCATGGCGCAGGCAGAGCTGAGAGTTCTACATCTTCATCCAAAGGC
>NC_034601.1:33992746-34007561 GCF_900095145.1 Mus pahari
GACCAGGCTGGCCTTGAACTCAGAAATCCGCCTGCCTCTGCCTCTCAAGTGCTGGGATTAAAGGCATACGCGATCACTTCCCGGCCCTTTAACACTTTTCTATCTCATAATCCAACTGCTGGAAATGGAGAGCTGAACCCCAATCCATAATTTTAGATTTTTCTTTATGTTCCCAGGTTTTTTGCTTCCTATATTTTGAGACTAGTGTACATTTGCTTGTACAACTGTGTCTATCTGTCTTTCTGGCATCTTGGCAAATTGATCCTTTCATCCTTACATAATAATGTTGCTATTTCTATTAATAAGTGCACTGACATCTACTTTACCTAATGCTAATTTTCCAACTTTGACATTATTGAAGTTGAGTGACAATGCGTTCTTCACCTCCTTATTCTTAGCATTTCTACACTACCGTAATTTAAATGAGTTTCCTGTAGGCTGCATGACCACGTTTCCTTCTAACCCTTTAGAAAGTATCTACTAATTGCTACATTTTAAACACTGAAATTTAAAGTAATTATTGACATTTAGACTCAGAATTGCTGAATTTTATTTTTAATATCACCTCGTCTCCAGTTTCTCATAACCTGTTTTTTCCCTTTTCCTCATTATTTTTTAATATTTCATCTTTATTTATAATGCTTCTCAGTATAATGTTTTGTATAGTTTTCTTGCTTTAAGTGTTAAATGTTTCATATTAAACATATCGCAGTAAGAATTTTTTTCCTGGAATGTCCTTCTCTTTGGTCTTACAAATAGTTGCTATGTTGCTGATAGTAAATGTGATAGCCTTTGCATATTGAAAAAAGAGCCAACCCATCTAAATGTTAAATCACTAACTGTATTACATGCTTTAATCAAAAGTCAAATAAGCAAGAAAACTATACAAGCTATATGAAATAATAAAGGACTATCCCTGTAGTTCTCAATGGTTTGCTTCCATAGCATAATATCTTCTTATATAAAGCAGATCTACTTACAAGATAGCAAGTGGCAAGATTGCAAGATTTTGTTTCTGTATCTGTATTCCACCATTTAGCCATTCATTTATGCAGATTGTGTGGATTGTCGCTAAGCTGTATGTTGATATAAATGCAGACATACAGAAAAGAACATACCATAGTCTATTTATATCAACATTTTAGGAGTTTTGTTTTAGAAACTATCCTATTTATATCTAGTGTATCTTTTCTTGGGCATAAGTTGTTATATACGTTTAGTTTCAATAATGAGAAAAATAAAATATGATTTATAAAACTCAGGAAGAGAATAGTCATCATACATATCATGGTTATACCCTTTGCTTTGCTTTTTGTAATTTCTTTCTTGTATGATCCAAGACAACTTTAAAAATAATTCCATTTCTTTGAAAAAACTTCCCTTAGCCTGTCTTCAGGGTAGATCTTAAAGTATCAACAAATTGTATCAGGTTTTGTCTAAAATGTCTTTGTTTCCCCTTTAGTCCCTGCTGAGTGTTGCATTGACAACTCTTTCAACACTTGATAAATGTAGGAAGTGTTCTGCCATCGACTCTCGGAATCATCCAAGACTCACTCTTGGGTATCTGTCTGGAGCTCTGATGGAAGAGCAGTGCGGCTGTCCCCATGGAATTTTCCTCAGTAAATCCCGCCAATCTGTCTTCTTGTTTATTTCCGTTTTCTGCCCTGTCACTTCTCCGCTGTTGAGATGCTACAGCATGCTTCTCTTTCATCTTACTGTATTATTTTAGTTTGATGATTTCTTTTTTAAAAAAAAAAAAAATTCAAGTAATGCAAATTCAAGTCTTCCGAGCTACAGTTTGCACGCCATAAGGTTCACTTACGCTAAGTGCACACAAATTTTCGTTGAGTGCACATGAATTTTGGTATGTCTTTGGAGTTGAATAAGTATCATCACTGTCTAATTTTAAATTACTATCTTGAATGGAAGCCTGTACTGACAGTCACCCTTTCCTTCATCTTTAGCATGGAACAATCAGTTAACACATGTTAGTTAACTGTTTTTTATAGGCATCTTCTAGATTTTCCATAAATGGTGTGTGAATCATACTGTGGAGTTTTGTGTGTAGATTGCTTGTTCCATTCACTGCTTTTTAGGATCATCCGTGTCAGAGTATGTATTATTCCCTCATTCCCCTGTCTTTCCTAAGATTTTCTAACTCTTAATTTACTTTTAAAAGAATTGGTAATTGCTTCTTGAAGCATGTTTTTAAAAATATGGCTGCATTTTAAAATATTTTTTAAAGGCACATTCCTTTAAGTCTGGCACTTGGGAGTCAGAGGCAGGTAGATCTGAGTTCGAGGCTACCATGGTCTACATAGAGCATCAGGGCAACCAGGTTACACAGAGGAACCCTGTCTTGAAAAACCAAAAAGGGAAAAAAGAAGAGAGAAGCTGTTTTATTTATTTATTTATTTATTTATTTATTCAGATTTCTAGCACTGAATTCATCTTGCTGTTGAAATGTGCAGACTTTTCACATTCAAGTTGTGATTTTTCTGGTTCTTAGGATGTTGAATAAGTTCCTAATTTCACTTGGACATTTTGAGTATTCTGAAATTCTGTATTCTCTCAAATCATTTTTCAATTTTATTTTCTTTATTACTTTACACACACACATACACACACACTATGTGCGTGTCTGAATATGTGCAAGTGAATTAAGGTACCCATGAAGTCCAGAAGAGGACACCGATCCCCTGGAGTTGGAGCTGCAGGCAATTGTGAGCTGCCTAAATTGGGTGCTGAGATCCAAACTCAGGTCCCTAAGGATGCATATATGCTCTTAACCCCTGAGCCATCTTCCAGTCACTTGAGTTATTATTTTCATGTCATGAATGTCCCTTCGTGAAGTATGTTGTTAGAGCCAGGTGGGTATATGTTTAGTTTTGCACTGGGCCTCCCTGGAAGTTCTTTACCCTGCTTCCTGTGAGGAAGCAGATGAAGGAGAGCCCCCCCCCCACACACACACACCTTGGCTCTCCTTTGCACCTTGCACGAGTGCAGGACCAAATTGTACCACATTGCCTCCACGTGTGAAATCAGCTGGGCTGCGGTGACACGGGAACAGAGCACCATGTGAAGCTAAATGGTCAGGCTGGAAACTGGCTTCCAAGAGTCTCTGCTGAGAGCAGAGAGAGAGAGAGAGAAGGGAGAGAGGTGGAGTCTGGCCTTATAGAGGCTTGTTGGGGGTAGGTGAGAATGGAAGCTAATCCTCTCAAAGGCTCGAACAAGTGGAAGAGAGAAGCAGTATGTCAGCAACCTGCCTGGCACTGTCCTGCCATGTTGGTCCAGAGAGAGGGCTCAACTCCCCAGGTAGAGGAATTCCAGGGTCTCAGTAAAACCATCTTCTTTCCCTCTTAGGGCCTTCCCGTGACTGCTTGTTGTGCTATGGCCAGAGTTTGTTGTTCATTGGTTGGTTGATTTTGACTTTTTTCTTACAACGGGGTCCACAGTGGAACTATTATTGCATCTTTGCTGAAGCCAGAACTTCGAGATCATTACTACAAAGTAAGCATCAGTTAAACTGATAGGATTCTGTGCTGAAGATTTGAATATGTATGTTAAATAAACATCTTACTCCAGCCTTGACTCTCACTCAGTCCTTCTGTGAATGGTGGCTTTCTGCTTTCAGATTCCAGTACTGTATATGAGACCATGGTTGAGTCCTCTGACTTCTCTCCATCTTTCCCTCTCTGTCCTTGCCCTCTTCCCCATTCCTGTATCTCCGACCTGTCACCACCACCTGAAAGTCCCATGTTACAAGGCAAATCCAAGTAAGTGTCCTCTATAAGTCCCATTTTTTTCAGGATACTGAGAAGCAACTGCTGCCTCCCATGGTTCTAACACAGCTCTCTGAGGGAGTCATCACCATTTCAATTACATCTCTGTCTTTTGTGTACAGCGTGGATGTTGTATTTTATAAAAAGAAAAAGAAAAAAGAAAAGAAAGAGAAGAGTAGAGAGGAGAGGAAGAGGAAAAGGAGAGGGAGAAGAGAAGGAAGGGGAGGGGAGGGGAGGGGAGAGAAGAGAAGAGAAGAGAAGAGAAGAGAGGAGAAGAGAAGAGAGAGGCCTGCCATGAGCATGTGGAGAGAGAGGGGGAGGGGAGTGGGGAGAGCAGAAGCAAGAGGAGAAGAGAAGGGAGGGGGGAGGGGGCAAGCAACCCCTTTTATAGTGAGTCAGGCACACCTGGCTGTTGCCAGGTAACTGTGGGGTGGAGCCTAGACTAAATGCCAACAGATGTCCTATTGGACGAAGTCTGGGTTATTCTGCCAGTTTCCTTTGACCTCAACTCTTATGAAAGAAACATCTTTCTAGGAGATGAAACTGGAATGTGATCTGCAATTCTTATGCCTAAGGAGCTCCTATGATGTGGGTTACAGACCCGTGGGCATACAGTTACAGTAAGACGGTATATAAGCAGATGTTCAACGAGTCAAGACAGGCTCTAGATCTTGGTTATGGTCATGACATTTAGCAAATTGCTTAATTCAGAGAAAGCACTTGAAGGGTGTGCTAAATTCACAAAAAAAGGAAAATACATCATCGACGCTATAACCTGGGCTAAAAATAGCAGCTGATCATGAGAAAACTGGCAAAGCAAGTTCGTGTCAGCATTGTGTACACAGGTGCCAGTTCTCTTGGTGGCCTTTGATGTCACATTAAAAGAGTTCATACTGTTATTAAGAGGGATAACAGTGGTTGGAAACAATCCTATGTTAAGTAATGCAAAGTGTTTTATTTAAAAATAGTATATACCGTTTTGTGCTTATATGGAAGATATTTTTTAAAATGTATGTTAGGTAATAATTCGTTTAATCTTTTCAGACTCCTACCTGAAAATGTCATCATTCAAAATTTACAACTCTTGAAACTAAGGGGAAATGTCATTAAGTAATGTGCCTAAAGTAAGCCATCAGATGTTTTTTTTTCCCAATAGCTATTCCTATCAGACTGACAATCTCTAAAAAGAAAGTTCTGATTGAAGGTTTTCTGGGTGTGTTGATGTCCCCCACCCTCCACTGGAAGTCCTGCCTGGCTACAGGGGGGGCCCCTTGTCTCTACATTCCCCCCCCCCCCGTGGTAGGAACCTTACCTAGGTCACCCTCATAGACTGCCCTGAGCCTTGCCCCAGGTTTCCAGCTAGTTCCAGAGATGTACCCCACTGATTTCCATTCTCATTCATAGCCCTCTCCTGTCTGCCTTCTCCCCATATCCGATCCTCATCCCTGTACCCCTCTTCACCCCATCTCCCTCCAAATTCCCTCTCTCCATCCACCTCCCATGACTATTTTGTTTCCCCTTCTGAGTGTGACCCACATTTCCTCCCTTGGGCCCTCCTAATTACTTTGTTTCTTTGAGTCTGTGGATTTGTAACATGGTTATCTTGTACTTTGTGGCTAATATCCCCTTATAAGTGAACACATACCAAACATGTCTTTCTGGGTCTGGGTTATCTCACTCGGGAATTTGTCCTGCCTACAAGATGCACAGAGATAAAGATGGAGCAGAGACTGGGGGAACAGCCAACCAGTGACTACCCCAACTTGATACCCAGGGGAGAGCCAACGCCTGATGCTATTAATGATACTCTGTTACGCTTGCAGATAGAAGCCTAGAATTACTGTCTCCTGAGAGGTTTTATACAGCAGCAGATGGAAACAGATGCAGAGACCCACAACCAAACATCAAGCAGAACTCAGGCGGTCTTGTGGTGTGGAAGTTAGAATTGAGCAAGCTGGAAGGGTCAAGGACACCACAAGAAAACCTACACAGTCAACTAACCTGGGCTCATGGGGGCTCACAGAGATTGAATCACCAACCAAAGAGCATGCAAGGGCTGGACCTAGGCCCCCTACACATTTGTAGCAATGTGCAGCTTGGTCTTCATGTGGGGTCCCCTAACAATTGGAGTAAGAACCATCTCTGAATCTGTTGCCTGCCATTGGATCTCCTTCCCCTAACTGGACTGCCTGGTTGGGCCTCAGTAGAAGAGGATATGCTTAGTCCTGCTAGAACTGGATGTCCCAGGGAGGGATGGTACCCAAGGGGGTGAAAAGGGGGTAGGGATTTGTAAGGGTGGGACTGGGAGGAGAGGAGGAAGGGGTAGCTTGGACCTGGATGTAAACTGAATACATTAATGAAAAAAAGTTCTGGGATTCTTATTTTATCTTGTAATGGCACTCTTTTGGATACTGTCTTTAACTTGTGTCACATAGTACTCTGTTTCTCAGACAAGTTAAGATGCTAAATGCAATGCAGAATAAAGGTGACCTGTAACTTCTGTATTTTCCTATTTATAGTGTTTCCTCACAGCTCCCTGGTGGAGGAAGCATTATTTCTCTGTGTTAGGTAAAGGTAGGGCACAGAATTCTGACTTCATCATACTACAGTAACACCAGAGACAACCATCCAAGTTAAAAGTGGCTGTTGTATATTTATCTCTGGTTTTCCTTTGGTACCAGTAACTGTGTCAGGTGGAATACGAGTGGACACTTTCCCTGTAGTCATTCCAAGGGAGGTCGCATTTCTTTCCATTCCTCAGTTGTCCTCCAAGTTCAAGAGATAACAGATTTTGCATTAGAGCTTAGGGGAAAAAATGACACTCCCATTTGTATTAAATTGGATCTCAGCTACCTGTGGCATTGGACAGGTTACAAAGCTTTCAAGATCTAGCAAGGGCTCTCTAGTTCCCACTAGGGCGTGTCATGACTTTCTAAGCAGAGTGGCCAGGTTGCACACTTCCTTACCCATTAGTTCCACTTACAAAATACAGGCTACCGTAGGTATCTTTGAGGCTGTGAAGACTAGGTAAAATAACACATCCAAAGTGAAGAGCAGGGTGTGTGGTCATCAAAATAATCCAGTGCACTCCTTATTGTTAGCAGTCACCCAGGCAGTCTAAACTCCCTGGCAATAGCCAAGTCATTTATGCCCATTCAGCATTCCAGCTTTTCTGGCCAGAGGTAAGATCTGGCAGCTACTGCATGTAAAAGAGCATGGTTGGACACTGTTAAGGAGGGAGAACACTTGGTAATTATTATCTGTCTGCCCAAATAGTCTCTTATTACCATTTTCCCCCTTCCCATTTTATTACAAAATAGCACATTCACATTCCGATCACTACTAATTCAAATCACCAAGCAGGATATGGGGGCCGGGGAGCATCGGTATTTACACAGAACCCACTGGATGCTAGAAGGCATATCCATCACAGTGTGCAAACACACTTAATCCTTATGTCATCCAACATGCTAATATTACAGATGAGGAAACAGGCTTAAAGTGCCTCAGGTTGGGCTCACAAACTTTGTGGGTTACGGAACCAGGGGTTTGGTCCTCTGATGTCAGAAGCGATTCTGCCCAAGGAAGCTGACATTAAAGGCACGGCAGGGATTGAACCCTGATTTGTTCTAGTCATTCTTGGCCCACTTTAAAGAAATTACTAAAGAAAGTGTTCATCTCTGACCAGACCATTAGTGTAATTTTTTCCCTGTGCAGTCAAGCGTTTTGAATCTGCCTTTTAAGTTTCCACACATTAGGGAGCCTCAGAACCTTTTAATTCTCTCTCAACAGTTTCCTAGGGCATCTGAAATTTACATAAAACACTGAATTCCCTCATCATCTTTAGCTCTGCAGAGGGCTGTATCTACAGAACTGGAGCCAGAAATAGATCCTTGGGAGGGTGAATTTGACCAAGTTCACCTAGACAGGGAGTTGTTAGAGAAACAGAGGTCTCTGGGCACATGTGGCGAGTGGAAAAGAAAATGCTCCACAGAAGGACACTTTGCCTCACCCAATCATCAGTGGCAGGTCCATTGAGTCCCGCTCCCGGACAGACAAGCTCTTCAGACTCTCTGAGACTAGATAATGAGATATGATCTCTATATCAGAGACTGTAAAATGGCCTATTTTTTTTGTATTTTAATTTTAAAATTAAAATTAAATTGTATTAAAATTTTAATTTTTAACTCTTTCTTTGTCTTATAGTTTACATGTCTCCTTCTCTATTTTAAAACCCTTCTACGTATAGAGCTGGCAAAACCCACCATTACTGATTACATCTGTAACAATCCTACCGTTGTGTGTGTTCGGAGAAGCTGTTTTGAGACAACCTTGACTTGAATAGCTTCGTCTGGCTTGCTTCAGCAGTTAGTAACCCAAAAGCGAGGTGTAGCACTCTAGTAAATCTATCATGATGAATTTTAAAAGCATGTACACTTAGAGATCATAAAATCTGCCAAGTGCTAAGTACCCTCTATTGGATGCTATCCACAAACCACACTAAAACGCCTTTCAGTGTTCTAGGCACAGGGAATTCTAGTTAAATTCCCATATTCCAAACCAAAACCATAAAATAGACTTACTTTCTTTATCTGTTGCCTGCAGGGATGCATGAGCTCTAATAGAAACAAAGGGAAGTCTTGATCGATCCTGAGACAGAGGGAGAATTTTCCCTAGGGCTTTGTGGTGGTTTGAATTAAGATGCTCTCCATAGGCTCATAGGGAGTGGCACTGTTAGGAGGTGTGGCCTTGTTGGAGGAAGTGTGTCACTAGGAGTGGGTTTTGAGGTCTTAGATCCTCGGGCCAGGTCCAATGTTACTCTGTCTTCCTGCCGCTTGCTGGTCCAGATGTAGACCTCCCAGCTCCTCTCCAGCACCATGTCTGCATGTGTGCCGCCATACTCCCCACCACAGTGAGAGTGGAATAAACATCTGAACTGTAAGCCAGCTCCAATGAAATGCTTTCCTTAAAAAGAGTTGCCCTGGTCATGTCGAGGTGTGTCATCAAGCAATAGAAACCCTAACAAGACAGGCTTCAACATAACCAGATCTAGAAAACCAACCTCCAATGGGGTTTGAAATGTCTTTCTCTTTGTAAATGATTAAGCATTACTAAGACCAATAAAATCTTTAGAAAGTGAAAACTGATTGTATCTACTGAACTGTAGTTGCTAGGTTGTTTTTTTTTAAAGGTCGTAGTTAACTACAGCCCGGTTTTATTTAAATCAAGACTATCCTCTTAAGAGTTTCACTGGCCACTTACAATTTGAATTTTGGTGTATGAGATCAACATCATAAGCCTAGCCATTTTTGTAATACTTAAAACAGTGGCTGTTACCTAATGGTTATCTCAGGAAAGCTACTAATTAGAAAAAACTAATCAGTTTTCACTTCCTAGAGATGATGTTTGTTCCCAGATATACCTTTGGGAATTCTCCCAACCTTCCATCAGTGTCTCTCCTCACCACACAATTCCTCCGTTCTTGCTGTCATTCATGAAACTCCACCTGAACCATCTTCTGCTCAAACAGACCCTTGAGATCTGACCCAGTCTTGTGCTCGCTTCTCTTTCTCACCCTGACACCCTGTACACTAGATCTTAGACAAAAGGCAAAGAAGCAATTGGTGCATCCCCCCTTCCCTGTGCATCTAGTCACTGCAGGATTAGGCGCATCCTCTCCCACTGGGATCATACAAGGCAATCAGTCCTCTGCTATCTATGTTCCTGGGGCTAAAGACCATGCTCTTTGGTTGGTGGCTCAGTCTCTGGGAGCTCCCAGGGGTCCAGGTTAGTTGACACTGTTGGTTTTCCTATGGGGTTGACATCCCCTTCACTTCCTTCAATCCTTCCCCCAACTCTTGCATAGGGGTCCCTAACTTCTGTTTAAATGGTTGCATCTGTCTCAGCCGCTGATAGAATCGCTCAGAGGACAGCATGCTAGGCTCCTGTCTGCAAGCACAACATGGCATTAGTAATAGTGTCATGGTTTGGTGTCTGCCCATGGGATGGACCCCAAGTTGGGGTCACTAGTCAACCACTCCTTCTATATCTGCTCCAGTTTTATATCCATATTTCTTTTAGACGGGAACAATTGTGGGTCAAAAATGTTGAAGATGGATTGGTGACCCCATCCCTCCACTGGGGGGCCCTGTTTATCTACTTGAGGTGGTCCATTCAGGTTCCATCTCTCCACTGTTGGGTATTTTGGCTAAGGTCACAGATGTCCTTCAACTAAAGAATGGATACAGAAAATGTGGTTCATTTACACAATAGAATACTACTCAGCTATTAAAAATGAGGACATCATGAATTTTACAGGCAAATGGATGGAACTAGAAAATATCATCCTGAGTGAGGTAACCCAGACTCAAAAGGACATGCATGGTATTGTATTGGCTAATAAGTGGATATTAGTCCAAAAGTACAGAATACCCAGCATACAACCCACAGACCGTAAGAAGTTTAACAGGAAGGAAGACCCAAATTAAGGATGCTTCAATCCCTCTTAGAAGGGGGAACAATATAATCACAGGAGGCAGAGGGGAAAGAGGGACCAGGGTGGGAGAGGAGAGGGGGAGGGGGAAGGGAGAAGGGAGAAGGATCAGGTATGGGGGAGGGGGGAAATCCGAGAAGCCCACAGGGCCAGGAGAATGAATGGGAATATGCAACCGAGTGGGGTTAGGGTGAAGGGGAAACCTCTAGAAAGTCTGAGAGACCTGGGATGTGAGAGGTTCCCGGGACTCAATGAGGATGACCTTAGCCAAACTCATTTTTAATGTGTTCTTTCATCACTGACAGAAAGGAATGTTCCTGATTGGAAGTTAGGCTTTCCAGTCTGTTGCCGAGCTTTTATCAGCTGCAGACCTAATGGGTCTGCTTTTCCTATGTTTGAATTTTATTAGGGGACACAATCTCTAGTCCTCATACAACGCGCCTGGAATCATCTCACTTTTCCATATTCCAGTAAGTCAGAAGTCTAGAACCGGTTCTCCTCTCCAACTTCACAGCGCTAATACCTTTTGTTTCTCCAAGAAAGAGCCTCCCTATATCCCAGGCTGGCCTTGAATTAAAAAACCCTACCTGAGTACTGGGATTGCAGCTACCGTACTTGGTCAGGGCCACCACCTCCATAGAGATGGAACAGTCAACTGTGACGTTCTGGGTCCCCATTATTCCACTATCTACCTCCAAAGCTTAGAGAGGTTATGTAAGAAAACTGGGCCAGGTAGGGAGTGTCCTTCCTTCAAAGAGTTCAGTAGCTGCTCAGCTCCTGCCAAGGGTTCCTCAGTGTGGTCCGGTAGGGTCAGGTCCTTTGAATCTGAGAGGAGCTGAAGATGCTGATTTGAGTATTTCAGATTGCTCGTGTAGAAAATGAGGTAAAAATAATAATAATAAAAAAGGTTAACCTTTAACCTTTGTTGGCATTAACAGTGTCTGTCTGTCTATGCTCTTCTTGGCCTGTGGTCCAGTTCTTACAGATGACTTTGAAGAGCAGAGCTGTTTCTAACTGATCTAGCCAGACGATTTCCTCTTAGCATCTTAGTGACCAGAATCTGTGTGCTGGGGTGGGGGTGGGGGTGGGGGTGGGGGACACTGCCCACAGAACTTTATGTCTATAAAGCCAGTCTGCCGATTCCGTGTGGAGGGTGTGATGGTTTTCAGTTCATAGATGGAGACCCAGGCTCAAGAACTTAAGTAGATAGCAGAGATTATGAAACAGCACCAGAGGTAGGATGCAGATTCTGAGGTTGCCAGTGTGGCCCTTTACTGTTATAGTGCGGTGCTTTGTGGGCTACACTCCTAGGTGTGCTTCCAGAAGAGGGAAAGGTGCGGTTCGAGACCTGGGATGTGAGAGGCACCCATGGCTCAATGTGGGTGACCTTAGCCAAAATTCTCAACAGCGGGGAGCTGGACCTCAGTAGACCACCTTCGGTAGTTAGACAGGGCCCCCAGGGGAGGGATGGGTATGCCAACCCACCTTCAAAAATTTTGACCCAGAATTGTCCCTGTCTGAAAGAAACACAGGGACAATAATGGCGCAGAGACTGAAGGAGTGGCGGACCAGAGACTGGCCCAACTTGGGATCCATCCCATGGGCAGGCACCAGACTATGACACTGTTACTGTTGCAATGCTGTGCTTGCAGAGGCCCTCACATGGCTGTCCTCTGAGAGGCTCTGCCAGCAGCTGACTGAGACAAATGTAGATACTTACATATAACCACTGGACTGAGGTTGGAAACCCCTATGGAAGAGTTAGGGGAAGGATTCAAGGAACTGAAAGGGATGGCAACCCCACAGGAAGACCAACAGTGTCAACTAACCTGGACCCCTGGGAGCTCTCAGAGACTAAGCCATCAACCAAAGGGCATCCATGGGCTGATCCATGGCACAGATATAGCAGAGGACTGATTGCCTTATCTGACCCCAGTGGGAGAGGATGTGCCTAATCCTGTAGAGATTTGATGCCCCAGAGAAGGGGGATATCTGGAGAGAGTACCCTCTTGGAGGCAAAGGGGATGAGGAATGGGGTGAAAAACTCTCGGAGCGGGGAGCTGGGAAGGGAGAGCTGGGGGGGGGGCAACATTTGGGATGGAAATAAAATTCATTTAAAAAAGATTTAGAGGTGGCTGGAAACAAATTGGATCTGTGCTTGCCCTTTCTAACAAGAAGGACGGCCGGTTTCTCCCATCTGGCTGCTTGACAAGGCCCTTCTGAAGCAGGGAGCTGAAAGTCCCCTTTGTTAGCTCAGAAGTCAGGAGGGCATCTCAAACCCCATCACTGCCCCAGACACCAACGGAGGACATTAGCATCGCATTGATCTGTGAGTGAACTTTTATAAAAAGAACAGCTTTAACGGAGGCCTCTGCTGCCTCTTTTTCTTTTTCTTTTTTCTTTTCTCATAAAGTCCTAGTGTTTTCTGATACTTGCAAGGCACTGAAGAGGAATTAACTTTTAGATGGGTCCAAGGAATCTTCAGATGTGTTGCTGTTGGAACTTACCCCTAGCTCCCCATTTGAATTAAGGGTGAAAAAAGTTAAATTTCAGGGAAGATTAGCAGGCAAGAGTGGTTCTTCTCAGTTAATGGAAGACAGCCCAAAGGGGGAAATCTTTCACCCAGTCCTGACTTTAATTATCCTACACACGAAAGAAAAATTTCTTTATCTTATCCAAAAAAAAAAGTGCCATTTTAACTAGAGCACTCTGGAATATGTTTATGAGAGGGAATGGGAGGAGGTAGGGAGGTTCTGACTTTAGTTTTCCCTTGCATGAAAAAGAAATGACTACTGGCAAGTTAACTATTGAGGGTCTATCCTATGCTAGACGGTCCATCCTGTGCTAGACGGTCCATACATCATCAAGTTCCACCTGCTTTGCATCCATAAGGTGTAGGACAGGCAGCCACCTTAGATCCCCTCCAACGCCATATCCCTCTTCCTGTGCTCAGACACGAATGAATGTGACTCCAGAAGGACACGATGCTTAGACGAGCCATCTCCTGGAACGCGGACAGGGTGGAGAAGTGGAAGACCGAGCCTCTCCGCTGGGATTCTGCGAGTACAGAAATTCGTCTTTTCCCTTCACCTGCTTGTTTATCAACACTGCCTCCATACAGACCCGGGCTGCCCACCTGACACTTCCGTAGCCTCCTTCCTCCCACCCCACCTGCTTCCCTTTTAGCGTTTGCAGTTCCTCTACTCACCTGGACAATCAATGGCTGGGTGCTCCTCAACCGCACTTCCTGCCACGAATCTGGCCCACTTCCGACCACGTAGGCACTGTAGCTTTTAGAACACAGTGTGTGTTTAGAGTCTGGAACCCGAAGAGTCTAGGCTTCCTGGCAAGCACAAGAGGCCCTCCATCATTTTGCCCATGCTCAGTTTTCCAGGCTCACTGTTCAGGTCTGCTCCCACCCTACCTTTAACTCCAATCTACTGGGACCTCCTACGTGACCCAGGATTTCCCCCGCCGCCTCCGCCCTCCCCCCTCCCCCGAAAAGCTCTTCTTTCCATCCCAGACCCCTTGGGGTAATCACAGTCTTAGTCTCAGCTTGGGGATCACCTTCCAACAGAACTTGTTTCCCTCTTATCTGATCCCACAGCACATCCTGTGTCCGGCATCTACAATGTGGGTATGCTAATTTGTTGAGATGTCTGCCTTCTCCTGATATAGGCTGGGGCCACTCTTACACAGTGAAAACTGAGAACATAGTGTTTACCGTCAATAAAGAATAGAATGAATACACGATTAACCCAAGATCATCCAGCACTCCCAGTCTGTTGGCATCTTAGGCTCTTCCTCATCTGCTCCCTGCAATAAACTAGGCGCACTGAAGCACTCTATTTAGAATAACCTCAGAAAACTATCCCAATTTAAAAAAACATTAAAATCAGGCTCTAGAGACAATTTTTATTTTGATTACTATAATAATACATTAATATTTCATGTAATTATTTAAAATATTTTTGTGGCTAAGGAGTGTTTCATTGTATCGTAATCAGAGATTAATTTAACTTTTTTCTTTTCAAACTGTGGCTTTCAATGGTACCAAGTGGTAGGTTTTTTTTTTTTTTTTTTTTTTTTAAGGTCGCAGAGACTACTTTAAAAAACAAAATAGCTCTGGGGAGGTGGCTTAGTGCATAAGCCTTACCCCCCAGTATGATGACAGGAGTTTGGATTTCCAGACCCCATTAAAATGTTGGGTGGCTATAGTGGTCCACTTGTAATCGGAGAGGTCAGAAGGCAGGGACAGAATTGTGAGAGCAAGTGGTAAGACTAGCCACATCTGTGAGCTCGGGGTTCAACTGAGAGATCCTGGCTCAAGGAATAAGACAGAGAGGGATGGAGAAAGACTCCTATTACACAGACACACAGACAGACACACACACACACAGACACACACAGACACACACACACAGAGACACACACAGACACACACAGACACACACACAGACACACACAGACACACACACACAGACACACACACACAGACACACACACACAGACACACACAGACACACACACACAGACACAC
>NC_034601.1:34007861-34047774 GCF_900095145.1 Mus pahari
AGAGACAGACACACACAGAGACAGACACACACAGAGACAGACACACACAGAGACAGACACACACAGAGACAGACACACACAGAGACAGACACACATGCAGAAAGAGACATGCAGAAAGACACAGACAGAAACAGAGACAGGGAGATAGGCAGACAGACACACAGAAACAGATACACACATAGAGACAGACACACTCACACATACTTATATAACTAGAGACAGAGACATAGATACATACAGAGACAGACAGACTCAGAGACAGACAGACAAACCAAAAGACAGATAGACACACACATAAATAGACAGACACACGCACCTGCACACATACATGTGCCCACAACTATGAACTCGCATATCCATATACTGCACACATACAAACAATGTAAGTTTTATCTCTCGGAGCCTTTTCTCTACCTATCAACTATCTAAAGGCACATGTGTGTGCTTGGTCTGTAAATCTAATACAGACTGTATCATAAGGCTCTGCATTTCTTTTCCACTAAATCCAAAAGCTGCTAGACACTCCTCAGGGAGGACAATCCTGTCACACTCAGGTTTCACTATTCCAAATAGCACTGCGGTGGATTTCTGGGCTTCATTTTTTTTTTTTTTGAGTTTTATTTGGTACAGTCTCTCTTTCCAGGGCAAAGAGTGAGTACTTACTTATTTATTTTTTCAGCTTTCTTGCCTCGGTGCTAAGTTTGTGTGCCATAATCAGATAAGTATAGCACTAGCCACACTGCGTGGTGCATTCGGGCCAAGTCTCAGACTAAGCTCTGACTCACAGACCCTGTCAGGCATTGGAGGAGGGCACGGAACTTAGGAAGTTTGCCAGAGCTACCTGAATCCATCTCTCTAAAATGAACACAGTGTCATGTGTTCTGTTTATTTTGTAGTTCCAGGTGAAGTTATTATCCAGGTGAAAGGACAAGTGACAAATATGTAATGACTGTATCCTGTGTTCCTGTACAGACCTGAACCTGACCATGCCCATGAGTCCCAGAAGGGCAAAGCGGGCAGGAAGAGGAGACAATGTAGTACTAATAGGGACATCACCTTGGTATGATCTTACGTCTTGGCATTAGTCATAAGGACTAAGGGGTTATTAAATCAGGCCAGAACAAGGGGGGGCCTTTCAATGATCTGTCACCCCCTGAGGTTGGCAGGTAGCTATAGTTTCACATATACTTCCTTTGTGTTGTGTAGTCAACAGTATATGGTAGGGAGAAACATTTAACAGCAGCCACTTGCACTGTAAGTGACGTCCCCTTCTTGTACTGCTTGTTTATTGTTAAGATGTAGGCCAGGCCCTGCATCGTATTATATATTTGACACTTTTGTGTTAAACGTTGGCCGCTGCCCGAGTTCCATAGCTCCAGAGTGACACTCACTGCAATTGACAGGCAAACATATCCTCCTAACAATTCCTTTTGTTTTGTAGGAGCAAATGAGGCGTGGCTCCCTAATAGTGACCAATCTCACAGGCTTACCAGGAGAAGCTCAGAATGCCCATTCTTGTTTAATTGATGCAAACCCACACACATTGCAAGCTGGTTTGTAAATAGTGTCCACACTGTTCACTCTGCTGCCACCCGGTGGCATGGTAGGGGATTAGCCGAATGGGGTGCCCTGGAATGGGGTAAGTCAGGGGACCACAACTGAGCAGCAACCCTCTGTGACTCTCCGTGGTTCATAACACCTACTCAGCCTTAGGCAATTTGGCTAAGTGTGTGTAATATTAGCAATAAACAAAATCTGCAGAAGACACGCACTCAATGGCGGTAGCACTCACAGTACTAAGGATGGTTTTAAACTATGAGCCACATTCTCTGCTTCAGTCTGGTCCTCACTATAACCTTGTCAACCTCTTTGAATCTTGGGCCAGGCATGTGTGCAACTCAGTGATGACCCCAGCTTCTTTTGTGGTATCACCAGCACTTTAAACTTTCAGCCACATCTTTATACGGTTCTGTTAAAAACAATAACATTTTGTGTGAAGAAAACTGGTATATGGAAACCTGGGGCCACCACACTGTATGCTGCTATTGGTTATCTGCTTTCTAATTTATATATATACAGGTCCACCACGTAGCCCAAGCTGACCTCAAACTCACAATCCTTGTGCACTTCCTGAGTGCTGGAGTTACAGGTACCACTATTCCTGTTTATCTGTTTGACTTTGTGGGGGGCCAGCAGGTACCAGACATGTTTCTGTCCTGTCCCCCATTATACCCTCTTCGACCTCTTTGAATCTTGGGGCAGGCATGTGTGCACGTCTGTGAAGACCCAGCTTCTTTTGTGTGGGTTAATGCAGTAGGAGAGACAGCTGTGACTTCCAGTTCTCCTTGCTGTCTTAGTTAGGGTTTCCATTGGTATAAAGAGACACCATGACCAAGACAACTCTTATAAAGGACAACATTTATGTGGGGCTGGTTTACAGGTTTGGAGGTTCAGCCCATTATCCTTATGGTGGGAAGCACGGCAGCATCTGGGTAGGCATGACTCTGGAGGAGCTGAGAGTTCTACATCTTGTTCCAAAGGCAAACAGGAGACTGTCTCTTCTGTACTGGGTGGAGCTTGAGCACAGGAGGAGACCTCCAAAGCCCACCCCCAGAGAGACATACTTCTTACATCAAGGCCACACCTACCACAACAAGGCCACACTTCCTAATAGAGCTACTCCCTGGGCCAAGCATATTCAAACCACCACACTTGCTTTCTGTCTGCCTTGGACCACTTTGCTGCCACTCTTCCCCACAGTAGGCTCTTCTGACCCAGAACTCGTAGCTGTCAGTAGAGAGAGGAAGTCCTTTTCAGTCAACTCTCTTCCATGGGCCTTTCACCCATCACACCTCCCTTTGCAGACTTGTACTTACCAGCTTCCTCACACTGGCATATGGTCTAGCCTCTGCACAGAAGCCTTCTTCCGTGGCTCTGCCTGCCCCAGACCTCCCTTCCATAATATAAACTTAGAGGCTCTCAACAAAGCATTTTACAAAGGCTTATATATTTAATTTACAGTGCATGCCTGATAACTAGGTCCATAGTTTGAATATGCTAAAATCAAGGCAGAGAAAGGTCCACTAACTTGCCCAGCATCACAGTGACTAGGTGGAAGAGCTGGGATTTGAACCCTTGCTTCAGGATGGCCTCAGAACCTGTGCTCATAGACTCTGTACTCTGTCATTCCTGCTGGTCACGATTTCAGGGCTATCAGTATTGGTATTCAATGTTGGGAGGAAGTTGTTAGGCTAAACTTGCTCCATAAAGGCAATGCTAGTGGGAATGGAACAGCTGAGTTGGAGTGTCCTGGTCCCGAGTCCCCAGCAAATATGTGCATGGAAAAAAAGGACAGATGGCCCAAGTCAAATAAATCCAAGGGCTCTGATGGCTGTACAGAGCTAGATGTTCTCACACTGGGAAGTGATCAGTATGGGGGAGGGGGGTCGTGGCCCCTGCAGATTCAGGGGTGGAAATCCAGTGAGAGTTCTATTCCTCTGACACAAAGATGATGGCGTGGGTAGAAAAAGAGGAATTGGTTCTTGAGGTCTGACTGGGTGGACAGCTGTTAAAAGTGACTTTTCTGAACTGCCTTACTCTGGCCCTGTGTCGAGTGTGGGGGTGGGGGCTGTTTAAATCTGCAAGTGGTAGTTAAATGATGTGGCTCCTTCAGTCCTCAGATCCAGAGAGAAGCCTGTGGCCAGGCCCAGTCTTTGTGTGCTAGCAACAGGGGGGCTGGGGTTGGCTCCATTCCCTTAGTCTTGGGGGGGGACTCAAGGGGACCATGGGACATGAGCAGAGCCAAGGACAGCCACTAGCTGGCCTCTTTTCCTCCATGATTGATCTTTAATTTAAGCCCCATACAATTTATATTCCCTGGAGGTAGCACATTCCCTGACCAATGAAGTTGTATCTGCTCTTCAAAAAAGGATGACCCCAAAACACAAAGAAAAACCCAAGGGAGGAGAATCCCAGTTGCACGGTTTGATTCCCGGATCCACCTTTTTTGGTGAGTTACATCTGTGCTGTCCAATGTGATTGCCACCAATACACAGGGCTACTAGGCAAAGTATGACCAGGTCTGTATCAATCAACTTTCTGTTGCTATGCCAAAATATCAACGTGGAGCAGTGACTCTCAACCTTCCTAATGCTGCAACCCTTATCACAGTTCCTCATGCTGTGGTGACCCCCAACTATAAAATTACTTCATTGCTACTTCATTACTGTGACTTTGCTAGTGTTATGAACCGTGATGTAAATGCCTGGTGTGCAGGATATCTGATTTGAGACTCCCAAGGACCCACAGGTTGGCAACCACTGACCGAGAGAATGAAAAGCACACTTTGGCTTATAGTTTCCATGCACAGTCAGTGGGCTCCATAACTTTTGGGTGCGTGGCAAGGTAGGGCATTATGGTAGAGAGTTACGCTGGAGAGCAACTGCTCACTTCATGGGAAGTGGGAGGTAGCTCCTAGTAGCTCTTTCAAGGGTGGGTCCCCAGTGTTCTAACTCACTTTGCTAGATTCTGCCTGCTAAATGCACACCATCCTCTAATTGCAGTGGCCCATGGACCACATCTTTAACCTAGGACATTTGGGGAAAAACTGCATTTCTAAACCACAGCATAGCCCAAACTGAGATACTCTGTGTGCCATATTTGAACACAGCAGAAGACAAGTTTCAACAGTCTTAAGATTTCATTTACACACCGGAAGTGAAATAATGTGGCATATGTTGGATTAGATAAATTACAAAAATAAATTTTACCTTGCTGTTTTAACTTTCAAAACTATATGCCTACTGACAATGCTTAAATGTGTATGCCTCGCATTTCTACTGGTTCAGGCTGTCTAGACTTCAGATGCAAGAGGCAATTAAGTTCCCTTTTTACTGATTCTGAATTGAGTTGAGCCTTTGCCACTTGCTAAGAATAAAGTTAGGAAGGCACGGGATTGGGACACTGTACATTATGTACATTATGATGCTATACATTATTAGGCTGAGGCCACAGAATGTTGAGTTCTCAAGGCATGTGGCATCTATAACCTCTCATTTTTCATTTCTGAACCCTGGGCACAATTTTCCTAATGTCAGATACACACACACACACACACACACACACAATATATATATATATTGTGTGTGTGTGTGTGTGTGTATATATAGTTTTCAATCAAAACAGATTTCTGAGCCAGGATGAACCTTGAGGTGCCCCTGTTGGGTGAAAGCTCACTTCACGGGTATGAAAACCAATTCGCTACAAGCCTGATGCAATAGTCTCCATGCTTTTTGACACTCTTCTCCAGGGACCGGGTGAAAGTTCTGTAGGCTGCTTGCCTGCGCTCCTTAGGTCTCCCTTCATAATCCCTTGGGTGAGATGATCAGCTTGGTTGCACTGCCCCCTGGTGGCCTCAGCAAACTGTGGCCAGCTGCACGGCTTTGGAGGGATCTAAGAAAATGGTATTATCAAGAAACAGAGAACTTACGTTCGTTTTATTTTCCTGTTCCTTTATGTTTAAATACAATTGATCTTTTACTTGGCAAAGTTAAAATTTTGAGGGAAAAAGTATAGAATTAGCTCAATAGGAGTGTTTTTCAAGGTTAAGAGCAAAGGGGAACTGATGGAGACTAAGAAGCAAAGACTGACTCCAAGTGAGGCAGGGAAAGAGTGGCTAAGCGGAATCTTAAAGGAGGAGCAAGGGCAGCTGTAGTGGGAAGCGCACAAGCATAAAGGAAACGGGACCTTTAGACGGAGCAGCAATCGCTGTGGAGCAAGTCTGGCTCCGGTCAGGGCAGGGCTTCTCTTGGGTAATAACTCTGTAAAGGGGTCTTCTTTGTTACATCGTGGAAGGGGCACAGGGAAGTTACAGCTAAGACCCCAAGAGAGCTTCGCTGGCAGGAAAGATGGATGGTTCCAAACAGAAACCTCATGCAAATCACTCAGACTCAGCTCCTTAAGGGTGTCTCAGCCTCCAGTGGAAGGCGTTTTGGAAGCTAGGTCACAGACAGAATATTCGGGGATAGAACCCAATGACAGCGTAAGGTCATCCTTTAGACAGGTAAACCTGACGAGACAAAAATATCAAAAACCAGGCCACTTTGAGGGGATCTTTTTGTGAGGCCACTCTTCTTGGCTTACGGAAGAGTGCTGTTTCTGTGACCTCACTCTGGCCTTTGCTTTATGTGTCCTGGGGGAGAGAGAGATGCTGCTATCTTCCCTCAGACTCCCTTCCCTTCAGGTTAGGGCTCCACCCTATGAGCTCCTGTCACCTTAATCATCTCTTCAAAGTTCTTTTTTTATTAGATATTTTCTTTATTTACATTTCAATTGTTATCCCCTTTCCTGGTTCTCTGAAAACCCCCCTATCCCATCCCCCCGCCCCCTGCTCACCAACCTACTTACTCCTGCTTCCTGGACCTGGCATTCCCCTGTACTGTGGCATCAAGCCTTCATGGAACCTTGCAAGGGTCTCTCCTCCTACAGATGCCTGACAAGGCCATTCTCTGCTACATATGCAGCTGGAGTCATAGGTCCCTCCATGTGTACTCTTTGGTTGATGGTTTAGTCTCTGAGAGCTCTGGGGGTACTGGTTGGTTCATATTGTTGTTCCTTCTATGGGGCTTCAAACCCCTTCAGCTCCTTGGGTTCTTTCTTTAGCTCCTCCTTTGGGGTCCCTGTGCTCAGTCCAATGGTCGGCTGAGAGCATCCACCTCTGTATTTGTCAGGTACTGGCAGAGCCTCTCAGGAGACAGCTATATCAGGGTCCTGTCAGCAAGTACTTGTTGGCATCCACAGTAGTGTCTGGGTTTGGTAACTGTATATTGGATGGATCCCCAGGTGGGGGCAGTCTCTGGGTGGTTATTCCTTCAGTCTCTGCTCCACACTTTGTCTCTGTATCTTCTCCCATGGGTATTTTGTCTGCCTTCTAAGAAGGACCAAAGTATCCACACTTTGGTCTTCCTTCTTGAGCTTTATGTGGTCTGTGAATTGTGTCTTGGGTATTCTGAGCTTCTGGGGTAATATCTACTTATCAGTGAGTACATACCATGTGTGTTCTTTTGTGACTGGGTTACCTCACTCAGGATGATATTTTATAGTTCCATCCATTTGCCTAAGAATTTCATAAATTCATTGTTTTTAATGGCTGAGTAGTGTAAATGTACCACATTTTTTCTGTATTCATTCCTCTGTTGAGGGACATCTGGATTCTTCCCCATCTGGCTATTATAAATAAGTCTGCTATGAACATAGTGGAGCATGTGTCCTTACTACATGTTGGAGCATCTTCTGGGCATATGCCCAGGAGCGGTATAGCTGGGTCCTTAGTTCTGAGGAACCATCAAACTGGTTTCCAGAGTGGCTGTACCAGCTTGCAATCCCACCAGCAATGGAGGAATGTTCCTCTTTCTCCACATCCTTGCCAGCATCTGCTGTCACCTGAGTTTTTGAACTTAACCATTCGACTGGTGTGAGGTGGAATCTCAGGGTGGCTTTGATTTGCATTTCCCTGATGACTAAGGAAGTTGAACATTTTTTCAGGTGCTTCTCAGCCATTTGTTATTCCTCAGTTGAGGAACCGGGCTCTAGAACTTTCTCTCTGGAAGATAATTCTCTAGAATTACCACTAGCAGGAGTTTGGCTTCATTTTTAAGTATAATCATCTATGCCTTTTTACTTTCGGGGTTGTGAGCCACAGGAGGTCCCTAGAGTTGAGGATAAATGATCCAGAGGGAGTGAGAGCTGGTAGTTATGTGACCATTGGCTGAGGAAACACACACATGCACATGCACAGATGTATGTACACATACATGCACACATACACACACTCACATGTATGTATGTACATGCATACACACACAGTCACACACAATAGAAAAATAAACCTGAAGGTGCCTTCCACAGTAGAGAATCTTTATCATCTGAGTTTCCAGTTGGTAACTATTTATCCTTATGCCAAGTGACATTTTTTCCAATTATGGCTCTGAGGGGAAATGTAGTTCTTGGTTACTGCATCTAAACCAAAGACTGAATTTTAGCAACCTGGGATTTATTCCCCGACTTGCACTCCCAGGGCCTAGGACTCACGTGGATTTCCACTGTAATCCACAAGGGGGCGATGCACTCTGAGAATGGACTAGCTCTAGAGCACCCAGCCGGCAGCTCCTCTAGCTAGGGAGGAGTGCAATGGGGCTGAATGGAAATCAACGTGTTCCACCTCTTGGTGAGGGATGGAAGAAGGGAAAATGGAAGGCGAGAAGGCGCCCATGCTTAGAAGAGCCCGGGACTTTCTTCAGTTGGAGCAGGGGAGTTCAAAAAAGTGGCTACCAATTGATGAAGACGTCAGATTGCTGTGTGAGTTTAAATATCCAGAAGGTCCTGCTAATGAGAGAGCAGACACCTTTAGCTAGCTACTTTCAGAGCTCACGGACCACAAACCAGGGCCCACTTTTAGTGGAGAGACATAGATAGCCACTCGTGTGAGTTGGAGCCAAAGAAGGAGGTGATGGTTTTCAGACTACAGCACGTTCTTTGTAAAGTCGCTCCCTGGTCACAGCCCTGAAGGCTGGCCCTTCCCTCCTTTCCGGGGCAGACCTGTGAATGTGTGATAAGGTATGGTTGGGAACACAAAAGGAAAAGTCCTCTGAGTGTGTTCAGAGGTCTAGAGGCACCGGGATTCTGGACCAGTGGGTAGGGGAGACTGCTAACGGTTGAGAGATTTAGATACAGAGGGCATCTGCGCTGAGCATGTAGGAGAGCCAGCCTGGATGTGAGGCTGTGCTGCAGAGAACATAAAGCAAAAAGCATCTTCTGCTTAAGTGGTCACGGGGCTCAGAGAAAGAGTGAAGGCCCACTCCACCTCCATCTGGATCATCTATTCCCTTCTCTCATTACCACATCTATGGCTCTTGTCATTTGTTTAAGCTGGGATAGACGCAGAAGCGCAGGGCTTGGCAGAGAACGCTATTCCTTTGCACGGTTTATCACAAACCAGACACAGTGGTTACGATAACTATCCGAGTCTGCTTGGAGTTCTAAGATTACTGTGACCCAGGGCTGCTCTCCACGTGACACAACTTGTTAGGAGCTTGGCAGCCAGTCCCAGGTCCTGACACTGTGGCTGGTGCCTCAGTAGACTCTTGCTCCGGAGGACCTGCAGCACAAATGGCTCTGCTTTTTATCTTAGGATCGCAGCCACCTCGGAGACTCGGCTGACCTTTTGTTGCTCATTGAGATGATAGCGAGAGGAGCAATTTGTCAGAGCCGGCTTGAGGAACTAAATTCGCTCCGAGTTTTGCAAAGTTCAAGTCTCTTTCTACTTTAGGGCAGCCACTGGCATTTTTAACACCGCACCCCACCCCCTGCCCTCATAAAAGACCAAAGAAAAACCATTTTAGCTCCATGGGCCCAGTTTCTATTTCACCTGCTCATCTCAGATGCCACAGCTTTTATTCAGCCATACACACTGTGACATGAATAAGCATGGTTGCAGTCCAATAACAAGCTATTTACGAAATCAGGGAGCTAGCTAGATTTGGCCCACAGGCTATTATTTGCTGACCCCATATATAAAAACACTTTTTCAAACAAACAAACAAAAAAGTCATCTTTTCTCGTCTTAACCTTCTGTCTGCTCAGAGTCACCTATGGTCCTTAGTTAAAAAAAAAGAAAAATCAATGTCTGTGTTTTTTTCAGGATTCTTCTTGGGGGCTTGTTTCTTGGTTAGCAGAAGTATGCGTCCTGATCAGTTAGCTTTAAAGGTCCTACTGAGCACAGACTACTGAAATATTGTCTCCACTGTCTTACAGCAACAGGCAAAGCAACATCACATCCCCACCTACCAAATACAGAAAGGACAGAAAAACCAGACCCAATTTTACCTAGTTACACAATGAGTCTTAAAGATTATCTCCAGGTAAAAAGATAATTAAGATCACATCACCAACTAAAGTTAAAGGAATAGAGCCCAGCCTAACACAAATGTGATTTACTAATGGTTCCCGTATACCTGCCCACAAGGAACACGTGAGTCACTGTAGCCTGATTGGAGGCTCTGTGGGGGAACTTGTGGGTTTTGCTGTGACTGGAGAAAGAAGTACTGATAACCGAGTGGTATTTTTGTTGTTCTTTTGTTCTCATAAGGGATTCCTATGTAGCCAGGCTACCTGGGAATGGTTTTGTAATCAGGAACAATGTACTGATTTTCTTCATATGCTTCTATATAAAATACTTACGTTTTATGAATGTATCTATTGCCCCGTGAATGCAGTTGCCTGTAGAATCCAGCAGACGGTGTTGGTTTCCCCGTTGCTGGAGTTACAGGCAGTTGTGATCTGACTGAAGTGGGTGCTGAGCGCTAAGCTGGGTCTTCAACAAAAGCGGTGTGTGCTTAACTGCTGGACCATTTCTCCAGCCACGTTCTAGAAGGTTTAAGCAATCCTTATATGCTATGGAGACTGTGTTAGTCAATGTTCGATTGCTGTAAAGAAACACCATGACCAGGGCAACTCTTACACAGGAAAACATTTAAGTGGGGTTGGCTTACAGGTTCAGAGGTTTAGTCTATTATCATCGTGGTAGGGAAACATGGTGGCTTGCAGGCGGGCAGGGTGATGGAGAGGAGCTGAGAGTTCTACATCTGGATCAGTAGTAGGCAGGAGAGACAGGGAGAGAGAGAGAGAGAGAGAGAGAGAGAGAGAGAGAGAGAGAGAGAGAGAGAGAGAGAGATTTTGCTTGATCCACTGGGTCTGGCTTGAGCATTTAGAACCCCAAAACCCATACCCAGTGCCACACTTCCTCCAACAGGCCACACCCACTCTAACAAGGCCACACCTGTTAATATCTGTCAAGTAGCACCACAACCTAGTAACCAAGCATTGCCTCTGCCCCCCTGTCCTGGCCCGCGGGACGCGTTATTCCAGGGTCCTTGAGGAGGATCACAAACCTAGAGAGAAATGGGAATAAAGAAAGAGACGGAGACTATGCATGTTTGTCATAGTCTCCTTTACTAAGGGGAAATGCCCAGTTTATATACAGTACAGCAAAGGAGTGATCAAAAAGGAAGCTTAGTGGGGAGGCTATTTGGGAGTGTGAGACTTTTGTGATTTATCTCAGTTCCCTGGCATCACTGCTCCTCGGGGAACATCGGGCAGCTAGTTTCAAAGTGTGGTTTCTTCTAACAGCCCAAGGTGACAGCTCCGGGCAGCTCCGGAATGTAGGAAGACTCCCTCAGTCCTTGATGTTTGCTTAGGGCTGGAATCCTGCTGGTTCCCACCAAATGGCCTTGCAGAGAGGGGAGGCAACTGGCTCCAAACAAAGAACTATATGGCTTTTAGCTGCATGCTGTAAAATGCCTGGGCTGTGAGATGCCTGGGATGTAAGATGCCTGGGTTTTCTCAACCTGGTCTCCAACACCTCCTGAGTGCTGGGATTAAAGGCATGCGCCACCACGCCCGGCTACCAAGCATTCAAATATACGAACTGGTGGGAGCCAAATCCAGGCCACTGCAGAGACTAGCCCTTTAAATATATATGTTGTATTTTTCTGTTTGTTCATTTGCACTATAGTTTTACACTTTTTAAACGATGGGTTTTCCTTTTCTTCCTTGTTTTCATGCCGTGCCCTCAGACAGGTTGTTCTTTCTCACTGTTGTTTCTGAGATGCAAACCCCGCGAGGGACCTTCTCCCCTCTTCCATTTATGTAAGAATGTATGTATTCCTCCCTTCTTCCGTTTATGTAGGAATGTTTGTATTCCTGTTCTCGTTTTTATATGGTGTTGGTTTTTCGCACAGAAGTCTATAATTTATTAGCAAATTATGTTGGTGGATTGGGGAAACAATGAGTTACACTGTGTTTTCTTTTTCCAATGGCTGTCTCGTTATCTTAAGATGAGTTATTAAAAAGCAATTCTCCCCATCTGATTTAACACAACGCTTTTCCCCTGTATCAGATGGCTCTATGCACTTTGGATGGTTTCTAGACATCTCTGTGTAAATATCGTCACGTGATTTATAGTGCTAGGCTCGAACCCAGGGCTTTGAATATGGAAGGCAGGAGCTCTTCCGCTACGCTACCCTGCTGCTTAAAACGGGTTGTGCTAGGTCTTGATATTTTATGGGCTTATTCCTTCTTTGCTTTTCTTTTATACGAACTTTATGGTTATTTTTTCCTGCTTGTGCTTCCAAATAAACTTTATGATTAATGTGTCTATATACAGAAAATAATTTCACTGTATTTCTGATAGTGTTGCATTACATTTATGGATTACTACCTGATTACGGTTTCTCATAATGTTGGGTTTTCTTATTCAGGGATAATGTGTTGTATCTACTTTCATGTCTTTATCATTTAAAAAATGTAAACTTTTATTTAAACTTTTCAGATTTATTTTTGTGTGTGCCATGCTGTGCATGTGGAGGTCCAAGGACAAACCTGAGGAGTCGACTCTTTCTTTTCTACTATGTAGGTTCTGGAATTGAACTCACACCAGACTTGGTGGCAAGCGTCTTTACCCACTGAGCCATCTCTCAGCCCTTCTTTTGTATTTTGTATTTAACCCTAATTCAGAGAATGTCCTTATTGGCTATATCTGTTAGCAATGAATATTTAGTGGGTTTTTTGTTGTTGTTGTTAATTTTAAAATATGCATATTTTGCCATTAATTATGAAGAATATGGTCAGTACATAAAGAAGTCTAGGTTGATGGGCCCATAGGGGCTCACAGAGACTGAACCGCCAACCAGGGAGTCTGCATGGGACTGACCTAGGCCCTCTACGTACCTTACAGTTATGAAGCTTGGTCTTCATTTGGGGCTCCAGTGGGAGCAGGGGCTATCTCTGATTCTGTTGCCTGACTTTGGGACCCTTCCTCTTACTGTATTGGTTGCCTTGCCCAGCCTGAATAGGAGAGGCGGTGCTTAGTCTTGTTGCAACTTGATATGCCCTGGCTGGTTGATGTCCGTGGGAGATCTGCTCTTTTCTGAAGCGGAAGGGAAGAGGAGTGGAGGGTGGGTGTGGGGAGGGCAAGGGGTAGGGATGGAGACTGGGAGGAAGGGGGGGTTGGATATAAAAACAAACAAACAAACAAAGAGTTCCAGGTTGACAGTGACTTATTTTGGCTCTCAGGACCCAACAGGGATAACATTAGCTGAAATACCCAACCAAGGGGGCAGAGAGCCTGTAGAGACCACATCCAGAGGTTAGGCACAGCCTCCTGTTGAGGGATGGGGCCACCCACCTTTCACAAAATTTTAGTCCAGAATTGCTCCTGTCTAAAGGAAACACAGGGACAAGGAGTGGAACAGAGAGTGCGGGACACACTGTCCAGGGACTGTCCCACCTGGGAGTCATCCCATGTACAGACACCAAACCCAGACACTTGCTGATGCCAGGAAGTGCTTGCTGACAGGGACCTGATGTACATGTCTCCTGAGAGGCTCTGTTAGAGCCTTATGGATGCAGATGTGGATGCTTGTAGCCAAACATCGGACTGAGCACTGGAACCCCAGTGGAGGAGTTGGGGGAAGGGCTGAAGGACCTGAAGGGGTTTGCAACCCCATGAGAGGAACAACAATATCAACCAACCAGACAGTCCCCCTCCCCTACCCCAGAGCTCCTAGGAACTAAACCATCAAACAAAGAGTACACATGGTGGGACCCATGGCTCAGTTGCATATGTAACAAAGGATGGCCTTATCTGGCATCAAAGGGAGGGAAGGTCCTTGGTCCTTGAAGGCCTGATGCCCCAGCATAGGGGATGCTGGGGTGGTGAGGCAGGAGTGGGCTGGTGGGTGGGGGAGCACCCTCGAGGTGTCAGGGGGAGGAGGGGTTGGGATGGGGGGTTTGGAGGGGAAACCGGGAAAGGGGATGACATTTGAAATGTAAATAAACAGGATAACCAATTTAAAAAAAAAAAAAAAGAAAAAAAATGTTTTTCTACTAAACTTCTGGTTTATGCCGTTCCTGAGAAGCCAATGATACGTCTAGCATTTTCTGTTGTTGTAGAAATTATTTAATCCTGACCCTAGGTTTCTACCCCACCTTAGCTAATTAGTTCCCGGATAAAAGACACACACACAACCTTTATATTTACAATAAGCCGTACACAGCACAAGAGCTGGGCAGCTACTACTCTGTATGTTGTTAGAATCCACTTTCCTATTGATAACCCGACATTTACTTACTATGTTTCATCTGGGCTGCTCTTAACTCCAATCAGGCAGCTCTCCGGGCCATGTCTTCCCGAGTCCTAAACTATGGTGGCTTCTCTATCCTTCTCCTGCCTTCTTCTCTCCTCATGGTTCTTCTCTGACTCTAAGCCACAACCTAAACCCCGCCTATGTCTCTTCTTCCCAGCCATTGGCTATTGGCATCTTTATTTACCAATCAGAAATAACTTGGGGGCAGGGTCACTCAGCATCCTTTTTTGTTTGTTTGTTTTCGAGACATGGTTTCTCTGTATATCCCTGGCTGTCCTGGAACTCACTTTGTAGACCAGGCTGGTCTCGAACTCAGAAATTTGCCTGTCTCTGCCTCCCAAGTGCTGGGATCAAAAGGTGTGCGCCACCACGCCCAGCTTATCACTCAGCGTTTTAAGTGCAGACTTCTCTGGGGCCACCATTCTTGGGGCCTAAAATTAGCATTGGAATACAAGCAGCATTAGGTCAACCCACTACATTCTCTTTGACATTATTAACTGTCAGCTGTTTGACTATGATAAACATGGATACTGCTTGTATCTGGTTGTAACATGGCTTGCTTCTTTCATCACTGAATTGATAATTTTTGACAAATTTAGGGTCTTTCTCTTTCAGTCATGACTTTAAATTTTTTTATAAATAATTCCAGTATCTCCCATCTCAGACTCTTGTTTATCGGACTGTTTATCTCAGACTCCCTTGTTTATCGGACTGTTGACTAATGCCTCCTAGTGGCTGAGGTTTTTTGTTCATTTTACCGGTTTAAATGTTCTTACTAGTCTCTTCTACTCATTCGTTTGTTTTTACCAGTCTCTTCTAACCCACTCCCTAGCTCCATTCTGTTTAGTGCTTCTCATCGAGACATTTGTGTAATTTCTTTTTCACCGTCCAGTGGCTATTAGGTTCACCCAGCTAACTTTTTGTTCCATTTTTCAATTTGAAGTACAATTTCTATTTGGTTCTTTTACCCGGGCTCCACTGATCTCTTGACGTACACTGTCATCTACTATGTATCCACAATAAATTTTTTACTATTAAACCTGTAGATATTCAGGATTTGCAGTTGTTTGCTAGTTATAACGCACCTGTCTCACACCAAAGAGGATAAGAACCCAGTAGTTGCTTGGATTCCGAGTCTGCACGCCCTAGCATTCCTAACATGGTCCCCACAACATTGCTAGAAGAGCTGCTGGTCGAGAAGCCTGAAAATTCTGGTGCTGATAGCAACACAGGTGTTGGTATCATCAAGAGAAATGAGGTAAATCAACTCAGCATGAAGTCAGAAGGCCCAGAGTAAAAGGGGCTCTTGGTGTGATAGTTTGAATAAGAATGGCCCAAGTAGGCTCTTATATTTGAATGCTTGGTCATTATGGAGTGGCAGTACTTGGCAGGGTTGGGATGCGGGTGGGAGGTGTTAGGAGGTGTGGCCTTTACACCACACCTTTAATCCTAGGATTTGAGAGGCAAATGCAGCTGGATCTTTGAGTTAGAGGCCAGCCTGCTCTACAGAGCATGTTTCAGGACAGCCAAGCTAAGGCAGTGAAGGAAACCATCAAAAACAGAGCTAGCTGATGAAAATACATTTGAAGGAGAGAGCCATGTTCCAGTCCCAGTAAACTGTAGGATCTGGCAGCTTCAGCCATGCGGTTCTGAGTTTAGAGTGAAGTTTACAAGAAAGGGTTTATAGAATCTCCCTCCAGGACTAGGAAAAGCTGCTTCGGCTTGTGTCTGAGCATCCCTGCATGGAGGGGATGTGTGAGGATGTGAAGGTGAGGTCTTTATTTCCTGGGAGACCCCAAGCTGTTGGAGATGCCAGAGCTCTCAGATACCTACTGAGGAAAGCTGCAGACTGGAAGTGGAACCAGCCGATGAGAGATGAGCGAGAAATGTGTCGAAGTCAACAAGGCTGAAAGGAGTTGGAGATCCAGAGAACACTTTGACATTAGACATGGAGACACACTGTTCGGAATTTGCCCAGCTGTTTTTCCTCGTTCTTGGACCCAAGTTTTCCTCACTCTGCTCTCGGTCCTCCCTTTTGAAATGGCAGTGTATATTCTGTTCCATTGTATGCTGGAAGCACGTGACCTGCTTTTTCATTTTGGCTTTACACGGGCTATAGTTAAGACATTGCCTTGAGTCTCCAACTTCAAACTTTGAACTTTTAAGCCATGTTGGGACCGTGATAGACTAAGAGGACTTTTGAAGTTGGACTGAATGCATTTTGCATTAGGATATGACTACAAACTTATGGAGGGCAGGAAGTGGAAAGCGGTGTTTGAATATGGATGCATAGGCTCATCTATTTAGATGCTTCTGCTCCACCATCACTTCTAAGTTTTTCCTTTTTAATTAAACCAAAATAGGGGAATGTTAGCATTTTGTCTAAGCTCTGCCCCATAATTACCTGTCAACAGCCAGACATGCCTGACTCATTATAAAAGGTATGCCCCCCCCTCTTGCTCTTGCCTTCTTGCTCCCTCTCTGTTCTCTGGCCCTTACCCCCCCTTTTTCCCATCCCCCCCAACATGCTCATGGCCAACTTCTACTCCCCCCCCGCCCCCTTTCTCTCTTTCTGCCTTTCTCTGTCTCTACTACCCTCTTGACTCCCCTCCCCATGCCCTGAATAAACTCTATTTTATACTATACCGTTGTGTGGCTGGTCCTTAAGGGGGAAGGGATGCTTCAGCATGGGCCTGCCAAGGCGCCCCCTTCCCACATACCTCACCACACATCCAGTAAAAACGTATTTCTCCTCTCTTTATCTTTTCATCACTTGGTCATTAGAGGGTTGTGTTACTTGTCAGGGATTAGGAGGTGTGGCCTTGTTTAAGTTGACGTTGAGGAACTAAGACACTAAGATAGTCTTCCTTTATGCCCTCCCTTTTTTTTTTCTAGGCTGCTTCCAGAATGCTCAAATTTCATGTGGGTCTTCTCGAACCAGTTAAAGCAATCAAGCCGATTCCTCAGTTGAGGCTCCCTGCTCCAGTGATTCCAAGTGATGGCAATTTGGATGCTGTCTGACTTTTGTATCTTCCTTTGAAGACTGTTTGGAGTTAGGAGTGGTGCCACATACATTTAATCCTAGCATTCGGGAGGTAGCAGTAGGCAGATCTCTGTGAGTTCAAGGCCAGCTAGGTCTATATAGAGAATGTCAGGCCAGCCTCAGTTCTCCCTGTCTTCAAAACAACCAACCAACCAACCAACCACCACCATCACCAACAAATCTTTCAGGTGGTTAATTTAGTGGAACAGAACTTTAAGCAATGCATTATAAATATTTAGCTCAGCTATTTTGTCACAGCGATGAAAAGTGACTAACACATTATGTTAGTGTAAGTCAGTAGTGCCCTTTGTTCTATAAGTAGAATAAAACAAGTCCTGCTTGCTTGTTATGTGGTCCCAGTTGGATTCCTGGAGTATGTGGCTAAGTTTCGTTACATTGGCTGGTTGCAACACTGTGTATCTTGGGACTCCGTGTCTTTAGTGGTCTTCATTTACTTTGTGAGCTTTGTGAGTCTCATCCTGTAGTAGCTCCCCTCTGCTTAGCCCAATCTTGGCTCATCCCATGCACATGTGACTCGATCTTTGTTATCCGTAGTAGCTACTCTCCTTAGTAGCTACTTTCTGCTTAGCCCATTCTTGGCTCATCACGTGTGCATGCGACTCAATCTTTGTTCACTCTGGCAAGTACTTTCTTGTCCTCCATTTTCCCTTCTTCCTACCCCTCCATATCCTCATCTATTACATCTTTATCTCCAGACTTTGCCACTCCCCATAAAAAACACATCAAGGTCTGCAGATAGCACATATGCTGAACAGCAGCCGGGAAATGTGGATTTCCATTCAAAGAAACTGGAGGGCTCATCTCATTTGCTTTCATCCTTTGATTTATTGCCTCTAATCCAACCTCTGACAAACATTTGTTCTGTATCCTGTCTAGTTTGATGGTTGAGCATTAAGAGGATGCAATTGATTCCAGTTACTGTCCAGATCAGAAGCAGAGGTGTGGCTCTGGAGCCCTCCTTCCTGTGTACCACATCCTCATTGGTTGTATGGTGTTCAGGGGAAAACCATGCACATCCAAAGGAACTCTATGGCATCCATTATACTACAGGATCCTGATAGCTTCACTCACGGAGTTGACCCCAAGTGTGGCCCTTATCCCTGGACTGTTTTAGCTTTCACATTTTGCTTTGGGTCTTTAGCAGTTTTTGTTTCACACGTCTCTCAAATCATTGCTATGTCTCTAGGGATTCCCACGTAGCCTGACCTCTTTCTTACCTGTTATCTTCGCTGCTATCTTTAAAACATGAGCCACAGCTGTGCCCTTGCTTAGCCCCTGTGTTTGGATGTACCCTCAGCCGAGGCAAATTCAGTCCTTCAAAGAATAGGATGAGAGAAATCAGCATCACCAGTCTCTAGAGTCCCAGTGGGGCACAGAAAGACCGCGGCGCGTGTGGGCATGGCTCGAGCATTCAGGCCAGCAGCCCCTGCGTTGTTGCGGCTGACAGTGCACCTTCGGTGGCAAACCGCATAGGGATTAATAGGGACTTTGCCTTTGAATCTTCTTACCCTGTGCGGCAACGAGGCTGTCACTTCCGTGGAATTATAGATTCATATAGTTCAGCTGCTTAATTCCCAGGGAGAACCAACATGGTTTCTCACCGTCATGCTGAGATGTTCCTTCCGATGGCTTTTTACACAGAGAGCCTCTGCGTTTCCAGCCTTCCCCTTCATTCTGCTGGGGAAATGTACAACAACAGTTCTAGTAGGAGGCTGCAGGGATGCTGATTCCTTTTATTAGTCTGTCCTGGGTTAAAACCACAATTTGATTTCGTTTCCTTTGGCTTACGGAAGGTTTAGCTTCTTACAGCTTATTTATAGAAACCCACACATCAAAGGCAAGAATGAGGGCCATTGTTATATGATCAGGCTCTTAGCAAGAACCTGAAGTGGTGCATGCTTTGCCCCCTGAGGCCAGTTATGCAGTCTCTTGGAAAGGGCAGAGGTAGACAGAGAGCCCTGTCACACCTTTCTAGCAGACTGTGGTCGTTATCTATTAGTTCTATTTAGTCTCAGCAGGAAGAAAAATCCTTCTGTGGTCATGCCAGAAGATATGGGCCCTATTTAGAACATTTCCTGGAGAATATCCCAGGTATCATATACTATCAACGTGTTACAGCCTCATTTAGAGACCTTCACAGAAAACTTCCAGGTCATTGATATATCATTGACTATCTATCTATAATATTGGCTTCTCTCTCTTTAGCATTGTAAAATTTAAGGACATTTGTTTTCAAAGAGTTAGTTAAAGAGAAATTTAATTTGGAAACAAAATACAACCCATATTAATTTCACATAGTAGCCAATGTGTGTCACATGACCAGTAGCAATGTTCTTTACCTCATCTGTATGGCTGTATGTTTCAAGCCTTCAGGGAGTGTGTGTGTGTGTGTGTGTGTGTGTGAGGGTCAACATCTAATCCTTTGGGAGTTCCTCTTCCCCAGCTCTACTGCCAAAAGCACATCTGTTACCATTGGTGTTTGTCTTAGACTTTCATTGATGTGAGGAGACAACATCACCAAGGCAACTTTTATAAAGGAAAAAAATCTAGTTAGGGCTGGCTGACAGGTTCAGAGGCATCATCATGGCAGGATCCAGGTAGACATGGGCCTGGGGAAGGAGCTGAGAATTCTACATCTTAATCCAAAGTCAGCAGAAGGAGACTGTCACTGTAGCTTGATCAATAGGAGTCCTCCAAGCCCACCCCCACAGTGACATACTTCCTCTGACAAGGCCACACCTACTCCAACAAGGACACACTTCCTAATAGTCCTACGGGCTAAGCAGTCAAAGAAATGAGTCTTTGGGGGCCAAACCTATTCAAACCACCACAGTTGAGTAACGCAGGAACCTACTACTCATCACAAGTCCTGTCAGAGACTGGAAAGAGACAAGACATGCGCAATGCGTAGAGGGAAACAGCATTTACTCTCTGTGCAATGCTGTCGTAGATTCACTTCTGTCCAGTTATTCACTCCTGCCCCTCTTTACTGGCCAGCCAGCCCCTGCTGGTTTTTGACTGAGATGCTCCTCAGTCAACCATTCGTCCTTTGCTCCTCTTGATGGTACATAAAATCTTCTATTACCTCTATATGGCTTTATTAAACATTTCTGGTGATAAACAATTTAGGGCAACTTCCAAAATTAAAAACATTAATCCTGAAGCAAACAAGCACTCTAGTTTATTGGAATGCAACCCAATAATAGTCTGATGTTTCTTACAAGAAGGTCCTTCAGTTCCATTCTGAGTTGTTGGGCAGTAGAAATCCATCTTGTGCCCAAGTGCCCACTTCCTGCCTGAATTTTCCCTAGGACCTCAGTAATTTGCATCTCACAGAGCTGCTCTTCTTGAGGACACTGATTTTCAATTAGCAAGGTTTTCTGACTTCTCTCTCCCTCCAAACCATATTTGAGAAATAAGAGCTATGTTACTTTCCCCTTCACCCAATAGTTCTTGAATTCTTGGCATTTCCCATTGTTTCTACTAATATTTTTTCCTTTCTTGAGATCCTGTCTAGGCTAATCTCAAGTCCTTCTACATATGCTTTGGAAGTGCTATTGTCTTCAGTGACCTATACTTGTCATCTGCCCAAAGACAGACAGACAGAACTGTATAGATAGGAGATGTAACACTCCCACTACCTTCCAAGACTTCATAGCTTATAGCCCACGATCTCCAGTTTTTCAAAGGCAAAATTAGCATAACCCAGCATTTAAAGTTACTGCAAAAAAAAAAAAAAAAATCAAACCCAACCAAAACCAAACAGCCCCCTCCACAGTGAGTTTATAAATATGAAACATGTAGAATAGTCACTGAAATATTACTTGGTGTTAGTATCATCACTCTTATTTGAAAGGAGTTACTAGTTAAGATACAGATTTTAAAGTGTGTACCACCATGGCAGTGTGCTGGACTATTCTATTCCTCTCCCTGTTGGATTTGTGATCGTGGTCTCTCCAGGAAGAACCTGAATTTAAGTTGGTGACTAAGTCTTACTGTCGTTCAATGGCCCTTTAAGAGATTGAACTCCTGACCTGTCTTGCTGAGTATCACCTGTCCCACATTTGTTTGCAATGGTCTCCGGCCATCCCTTCAATGACTCTCTGAGTTTATCTCTGCTCCGAGTTACGGTTCGGATATGATGTTTCTTCCAGGAGGCTCATGTGTAGAAGGTTTGGTTGTTAGCTGATGGGCCCCATCGAAAGGAGACGGTATCGCAAGTTCTCTGACATAATGAGCGAACTCATCAATGGACAGAGTCATTTGGAAACTTGTAGAAATTAGAAGGTGGGGGCTGGGTGGTAAAGGTCACTTAGGAGGTCTGACTTTGAACGACATGTTTTATCCTTAGCTCCCTCCAGTGTCTTTCTCTGCTTCCTGGTGACCAGAAAGTGAACAGTTTCTTTTGTTACACGACAACATTATCAATCTGTTCCAATTCACTTTAGGCTCAAAGAAATGGAGCAAGTCAACAAGAGACCCATGTCTCTTAGATCATACTTTATGACTTAAATCTTTCTTTTCTTAGGTTGGTTTTCGCAAGTATTTATCACGGTAATAGAAAATTAATGAACATACTCTTCACCCTCTTCCTCTCTTCCCCGGGGTGGGTGAATATTTATGTGGCATAAGACTGAAGAACACCATAAGCTAGAAAGGTTTATTGCCATCTGTGGCACTATCCAAGTGCTCATTTCTGGGCTGAGCACGCTTCCGGTCTCTTTGGTTACTAACCCTAGCAAATGATGTACACATGGTTCCAATTGCCAATGTCTCAGTCTTTTTGTGCAGCTATAGCAAAAGGCCACATTCTGGGAAATTCATTGACAGCAGAAACTTATTTTTCACCTTTGTGAGGTGGATGGGTTCAGATATCATCAGTGTCTGGTGAGGTCTTCTTGCTACATACATACTTCCAGGGTGAAAATACTGTGTTCTCAAGTAAGAGGGAATAAAAGGGCAAAAGGGCACAATGCTATTTCTCCCTAGGTTCTTCATAATGCACAAAGAAGTTTACAAGTATAGAATATTTACGACTTTATTCCCCAAACTACCCACGCCCTTGTAATACCATTACTATGGTCACTAAGTTTTCTTACACATGAATATTTTGATGGGGGCATTTAGTCTATATTTACTTTGAAATGTTGTTTAATTTCAAAACCAAATTTATCACAGGTTTTGTAGGGCACTTATTCAGAACCCCTTGTAAACAGATCAAACACAACATGATGTAAGGAGACCAGTGGTCAGAAGGTATGTCCTTAGGGTTTTTTTGTTTTTTGTTTTCTATTTACCAGTTGACTGGAAATTTGATCTTGCTCTTGTGAGTCCTCTTAGCAACTTAGCAAAATTAGCTTCAGTTCCTATCATAGCCTAAGCCATAGTCTGTTCCGCACCACCCTCAGATTATACTCATTTGGGCAATCAGTGGTGAGTTTTCCCAATCTGGAACTCTTCCTGTGACTCCTCTCCAAATTGTTTATACCAGATGCTCAGAATCTGATGTTCAGATCTTTACATTTGTAGCTCAGCTGGTGGTCTCCTTAGATACCACTGATTTAACAGCTCTGACACGAGGCTCCCAGGAGAGCTCTGTTGTTTATGTGAGAAATCAAACTTGGTGAAAGGATATGATATAATAGGTTTCCAAGCTACAGTTGAACAGAAAAATGTCTTTCCAGGTTGTATCTTTTTTTTGGTTTTTTGAAGCCTTCCTTGACTGCCCAAGGCAGACAAAGATGTCTGTGGCCGTATAAAATCCTGTGTGTGAATGTATTTTAGGACTTATTTTATTATATTTAAATTAATTCTGTTCTGTGACTATTCTTCTTGATATCAGGAGTTATTTTGTAATTATTTGTGCTTTCCTGGGGCTTGGCACAAAACAGACACTGAGAAAAGGATTGACCAGTATTTGTTCTTCTCACTTGAACTCAAGGTCAATTTTGTCACATCTTTGATTGAACAAAGTTGGTGAGCATGTACAGAGTTGGCTGCTCCTCTATATTAGAAAGTGAATTAATTTAATGTGTTCTTAGCCAAGCGGGCCATTTATCTTCTCTTTTTTAGTTTCTTCTTCTACCTCATAGGGAGGCAGGTAAACCTCTTTTATTTCTCCTTATTTTCAGTAATTCACTTTGATCATCCCAAGCCAAGGCGACACCTACTTTTAGCCAAGAATTTCTTAGTGACTTCCAGTTAGGACTGGAACCAGTCCCAGAAATATGTCTCCTAAGGTCCAATGGCTAGAGTCAAAGGCTTAGGTAATGGGTTGCCTTGCCCAGAACCATGAGTTTAGAGTCTGAGATAGAGGCTTGACAAGAGACTAATCAAATAATGAGAAATCAATTAGAACTGTTCTCAGAATCACTGTATTTCTTGTAAAACATTTGAAAGCAATGGGTGACACATAGTGTTTAGACACATATGGTAGGTTCAAATGACCAAGGCTGTTATTATCTTGTTATACAATGAATAGTTGAAATTCAGGAATGTGGCAAGATGAAAAAGTCTCAAAATCTAAAATGACTACAGCAGTTTCTGCTTTTTAAGTGGAGTAGAGATGATGTATTTCCTGTCAGAGGGAAACATGCCCCTAGCTGGGCCCAGTCCTTCTACACTTGGAAAGGAGAGGCTGAAAGAATAGCGGTGGGGACTGAGTTTTTCTGGAGGACTAAATGTTGAGAGCCAGGAGTAGATAAATAACCCTTTGTTTCATCAAAGGAAGAGAATTTTTTTTTATAGATGCAAAAGTGAGCACAGAGACTGGTTAAAGATGAAGAATAGAATGAATCTAATATGATGGGAACAGTTGAGACGTGAGTCTGAAGGCTAGGTGGTCAGACAGCAGGTCAAGATGGTTCAAAGACTTAAGAATACATTGGGGGCAGCAAATTTTTAATTGTAAAGCATAGCATTGCTGAATATGTAATTATGCTATGATATATCATTCATTACATGTGATATATATATATATACACACATACACACACATATATAAATATATATATATATATATGTATATAAAATCACTTTTGTTCTTTGACAATTGACTATGTAACACATTGAATATACAATACATTGATAATTAAATATGCAATACATTCTGGCTGCCTCTACCACTCTCTATTATTTCATTTCCACCTCTACCAGCCTTGCTCCTTCCCTGCAACCCCCTTCCCCCTTCATGACTTTTTGTTTTGTGTTCCACAGAGTTTAACTAGTGCCTGTCTGATGACCTTGGGTTTGAAATTATCTGTTAGAGTTTGATGGACTCACCAGAAGGTACATAACCAGCTACTATGGATGCTCTTCCCATATTCTGCTAATTGTTAACAGTTACACAGTAAGTAGGAGGGCCCAGCGAGCCTTTACCCTATCCATAGCTGACTGTTCGACTTGCATGAACTCATTACTAGTAGGTATAGCTGCTGTGACCTCAGGCTTACCAAGGTTGTGCTTAGATGAGCATTTTGTAGCCTAATTCCCTTCTTTCTGATTTAATTACACTCTTTCTGTCCACCTTTTCTGGATTGTTCCCAGAGTCTTAAAGGGGTGATACAAATGTTTTGTCTAGGGCTGAGCCCTCCATCATCCATTATCCTCAGCACCTTGTTCAGTGTGGGACTTTGCATTCATTTCTGTTCAACGAGCACCTCTTGTCTGGTACTTAGTAGTGTAGTTTATAGACTTCACAGCTGGGTGAACTCTTCTGTGCCCTTAGCCCCATCCATTAGCATCATAACCCCATCACTATGAAAGCTAGTCAGTAGAATGATGCTTCTGGCTAAGTTCTAATGGTTTCTCTTAGTGTGACATCCAGGGTGTGTGGATCTTTCAGGAATAGGGTCCTATCATCTAGATGTAGTAGGTAATGTAATAGCCTACATTGTTCTGGGTGGCTTCTCTCTTTGATCAACATCTTCTATGGATTTATCCTATACATGGCACTGGGACTGGACTTGTCTAGGGTTCCCAGCACCATTGTTGAAGAAAAAATTCTATCTTTTCTTCAGTGTATATATTTGGCTTCTTCTCCACAAATCAATAAGCCGTAGTTTCATAGACTAATTAATATCCATGTCCTCTATACTGTGCTATGGATCTGTGTGTCCATTTTGCGCCAGTAAATGTTATTTTCATCTCCGTGGCTTTGTATGTAATTTTAAACCAGGTATTGTGATACCTTGGTCGGCACTCTTTTTGATCAGTATTATTTTTTTCTATCGTTGATTCTTTTGTGCCTTCATATACATTTTAAGATTTTAAAAGTATCCGTGAATGATGGACTTGGAATATTGACTGGAGTTCTACTAAGTCTTGGATTGTCTTTGGTAGGATGGCCATTTTCACAATGTTGATTCTCCTGGCCCATAACCGTAGAAGGTCTCTTCATCCAGTGATTTCTTCACTTTCTTTCTCCAGAGTCTTAAAGTTTTGGTTTTTTATTGTAGAAGTCTTTCTCCTTCATTGCTTGTTTTCTGTTTGTTTGTTTTGGTGGTTAATGTGAATGGGATTCTTTCTTTCTTAATATGTTGGCCATTGTCATTTAGGAAGCTACTGATTTTTCTTATGTATTAATTTTGTAGCTTGCAACTTTACTGAACATGTTTTGCTCTAAGAGGTATTTTTTTTTTTTTTAGAGGCTTTAGAGTCTCTTAGGAATAGAATCATATCATCCTAGCAATAAGACACTTTGACTTCTTACTTTCTGTTTTTAACTCTTTTATTTCCATCTTGCTTCTTTTTTGTTGTAGCTAGGATTTCAAGTACCACACTGAATAGTGCTGGAGAGAGTGGACACCCTTGTCATGATTTTGAACTTAGGAATATTTTGAGGTTTCCTCAATTTAGTGTTAGCTTTCCACTCATTATATATAGCTTTATTATTTTGAGACATGTCCTGAATATAATCTGAAGCTATGTTACATTTTGTTGAAGACCTTTTCTGTATTTATTGAGATAGTAATATGAATTTTACATTTAAAGCAGTTTATATGGTGAATTATGATTAATATATGTTGAGTCATCCCTGCATCCCTGGAATGTAGTCAAATGGATTATGAACAGTGATCTTTTAAATGTGATTTTAATTTAGTTTACAAGTGTTTTATTCAGAATGTTTTGCATCTGTGTTCATCTAAGTTATTGCTCTGTAATTTTATTTGCCATGTTGTTGTTGTGTATTTGTCTAGTTTTGGTATCAGGGCAATACTAGCTTTATAAAAAAGTTTGAAAACAAACCTTCCTTTTTCTGCTTTATGGAATAATTTGAATAGTATTAAAAGTCAGGCGGGACTCTGTTAACCCTTTTATTCTTTCTTTCTTTCTTTCTTTCTTTCTTTCTTTTTTTTTGTTGTTTTTAAATAAAGGAGTGAGTGGGTTTGTTAGCTACAATATCTTAGCTGAGTTTGGCAAAGCTTCTAACACTTTAATATATATTCACATCAATGGGCTTCTGATCCATTCTCAGATTTCAATCTAGTAAGTTTGAGGTTGGCCCACGACTTCATTTGCATCACCAATAAGTCCCAGTTATTACCGATACCTTTGGTTTCACACTTTTGAATGCTGTGAAGAGACACCATGACCATAGCAAGGAAACATTTCATTGGGGCAGGCTCACAGGTCAAAGGTAGCTGAGAATTCTACATCCAGATCAGCAGGTAGCTGGAAGAGAGTTCAATACTGGGCTTGGCTTGAGCTTCTGAAACCTCAATGCCCACCTGCAGTGACACACATCCTCCCACTAGGCCACACTTCCTCATAATGTCACTGCCTATAGGTCTATGGGGGCCATTTTCATTCAAATCACTACAGATGTCAAGGAGAGAGGCTAAACAATCATAAACAAGAATGCAGGTGAAGTATCACATTCATGGGTCTAGAAATGTAGAATCAGACCATACCTTTAGTATTTAAATCCTAGAGATTCTTAGTAACTTGGGAGAACCTTAAACTGCTCCTAGAGCATTGGAAAGACAAATGGAAATGAATTCATTCAGTCTCAAGTGACAGGCAGAGGAGATATGGCACTTCAGTCACAGGCAACTGAATGGGTTTTTTTTGTGCTTCATTGTTGAACTCTTCCTAATTTGCTTTCAAGGCTTATTTTCCTTGACTTTTCTTCTCCTTTTTCAACCTTTCACAATTCTTTGTAACTTCCAATCTGCATTTTACTCACATCTAATGCAGTCTTGACTAAAATCTTGGGAAGAAAAGTCAAACTTGCCCTAAAAGTGTCACCCCTAATTAGTATCCCAGAAGGCTACCCTCTCATTAGCATTCAGACACAGTTTCAGCCTAGATTATTAATGGACTCTTTTCTCTGAGGATGATAATTATGGGTGATGTTGATGTGTCCTGCGAGTCTAGGGCTATAAAGAATGGTTACCACTGTTAGGCTCATCAGAGCATTTACTGGCCTGGCTGAAAGCTGTCTCACCATGAAAACATCTGTCACTGTAAGCAATCTTTTCAACCATCACCAAACCTGATGCTTCTGTGTAGTTTTGTGCAATTTCAGACATCACTGGACTGTGGATCTGCTGTTTGCTCTCATTGTATCTGATGTCAGTAGACACAATTCATAGTTCCTGGCTCCTCCATTGGATCCCTATGGATGAGGGCTGTATGTGGGCATCATAAGAGTTCTTCCAGCGACCACAGTTCTCATCTAGAATGTGCCCACTCTGATTCGATTCAAATGAGAAATGGCTCACCCCGGGATGGTGTGTTGAATGTGTCATTCCATAGAATTCATATACTGAAATTTAAATGAGAGTGATTCTGAAGAGGTAGCTCGTCCCATCTGGAGACATGGTTAGAATGCATCATTATTAACCAGGGTTTTCATCAGACTCAGAGTCTGCCAGAGCCCTGATCTTGGGCTTCCCAGGCTGTAGAACTGTGGGAAATGAGCTTGTTTTATTTATAAGCCACTCAGTCTATGATGTTTTTATGTAGTAGCCAGAGTGGACTAAGACATATGATGCTTTCCAAAACCTCATCCCCCCTCAGCCTTTTATTCTGCTGGCCCTTCTCCAATCTAGAGTTTTATAGCTTTGTGTGCATCAGAGAATATCTGCATATATTTTTATTTGATGCATTTGCCATGATCCCTTTCTAATTCTCTTTTATTACTTCATCACCATCCCACTGGAAAATTACTTGTCAGTCGCCCTATCTCATATTCACCGGACAATGTGCCCCACAATATGTGGGCATTTCCCTCACTTTGGCTGATATGTCTCTATAGTGTGACTGAGTCTGACACACTGGTATGTAAGCAGAAGCTCTTTTGATGTGACAGATGATTAACTAAGATACAGCTTGGTGAGTGGAGCTAGTGACATGAACCAGGCCAGGGACTAGGTAAGGTACTGGGCATGCATACCCAGGAAACAAAACTACCCAGGTCATCTACTGACAATTTAAGGAAAGGATTGGTATTCACAGTTATGCCAAGGCTGAAGGGGTAGAGAAAATCAAACAGGCATATCATAGCTGATAACAGGGACCAAATGATGCTATTTACTGAGGCCATTTTCAGTCCCCAAGGTTTGTAGATGATGTCTGTTAAGGTCAGATCAGTTCATTTGTGTGTTTATCTGTACCAACCGAGCCAACTGTAGCAACCATTACCACCAACTGAACTTGGCAGTAGGAGGGAGTGGAATAACTTTAGAGAGCTGAGAAGGAGTGGTGATCACTTCTGATGTAGACACTATAGGTCTTTCTGTTACAGATATTCATGTCTGTAGAGTTGCAGCATGGACTAGGGATACTGTTCTCTGGAGGAGTGTCATCAATTATCCAGTAATTATATGTTAGAAATATTTATAGGTAGCCACTTGAACTTTACACCAACAGAATTCTAGTATTTAACACACAGTGGCTACCAAAGATGTTTTTGACCTGATTGGTACAAAGCATGAGAAGCCTAAGATGTGACCATGTAGAGGTTCTGCATGTGTACATTAGGTAGGAGGGAATAAATAGGAATTAAAACAGGCACATGTACTGAGAAAAGTGGGATATGGACATTAAAGAAATTCTGCTTCTTGGGAAGAAAATTTCTTAAAAAAAAAACAAAAAACAAACAAACAAAAAAACCCAATCAAGCAAGCAAAGTCAGATAGACAAACAATACCAAATCTTGAAGCAGGGCATCCCCCGGGTAGGATAACTCAGTGGTTGGCCCATGTCAGGAAGGGTCTGCTTCCTTCATGCTTCCCACTTGTCCCCAGTGGGATGCTCTGTCTTCAGAATGACTACATCCTTGGTGATGAGATGCCTGCAACTGCTTGAGTATTGCACATGCATAATTGTGAAGGCAAGTACTTCCGGTTCTGTTTCTTCATAGAGAGGTCCCATCAGACCTCTCCTCACATCTTTTTTTTTTGTTGTTGTTTGTTAAAACTAAGCTGATTACTCTTAAGTCAATCTCTGAGAAGTGAAATAAGATCTTCCTGTGATCTTACGTTGGGTTGCCTAGAAGGGAGTACTTGAGGCTGGTAAATCTGTCAATGAATCTCTTTAGGTCTTAGGTAGCAAAGAGTTGATGAATAAAGGAACTTAAATAGCTTTACATTAAATATCCATAATAATATCAATATGGGGGTTAGAAAGCTTCTGACACCCATCTTTACAGAAGCCAGTGGTCATCCCACCTCTGGTAGAGCATGTATGCTTAGACTCACTGAACTGGGGCTGTAGTTAAGAACCACTACGAGAGCATAACGGGAAAATAGAAGAGGCTGTACCCTAAAGTCACGGTTGCTGGAACTGGTACACACCTGTTCTCCTTGTTATAGTTGGGTTGTGACAGAAGAACCTTCTCTGTGCGCATTATTCTTAGCATAGGTGCTTCGTAGAACTTTACTGGGAAGTGTCTATAAGGGAAGTCATCCTCGATCCACTGATTGTTCCTTGTGGCCCTAAGGATTAACAGTGTGTACACTTTTTCTTCTATTCCAAGTCCCTTTACATATTAGCTAGCTGTCCTGCCACAGCTCCCTCTGCCCTGGTAGTTCCTGCTTTCCTTGATCCTTGTGTGCTTTCCAATGTCAGCTTCAAACCAGCTGGGATGTATGGTTCTCTGTGGAACTTTGGGAAACTTAGGAAGAGGGCCTCTCTTTCATTGCATCACTTGCTTGTCTTAGTAGATAACTGTCCGATCTGCTTCCCTTGTGATCATTTTCATCTTTAGTCTATGTGCACCACAGGTATGCTGTACGGGTGGCAGCCAGGAGAGTGTGTCAGACCCTCTGGCACTAGAATGACAGGCAGTTGTGAACTGCCATGTGGTACTGAGAAATCTCTTAACCACTGAGCCATCTTTCTAGCTTCCAGTCTCTTTCTTTTTAATGTTTGTTCTTCTAGGTGTGTTTCAGGTTCAAGGGCTGAGGAGAACGCTCCTTTCTCCCTCATGTTTCCTATTTATCATGGCTGGGGTTGCGACGTTCATGAGGTTGGCTAGCTCTGTGCTGGAAGATCATCTCCCTCCTACTTCATGCTTTATTTCTTAGCAGCATTGGGTTATAAATTCCTTGGATAAATTCCATTGGAAATGAGATTCCTTTGATATCATTCTCAATGTCTTCACACGAGAAAGTTTCAAATGGTTCTTTTTATGTACTCTCTCAGAAGCATTAACTTTCCAGTCTAACCTCTTGTACCCTTGGCACACTGTCCCAAGATGGTTTGACAACAGAGGCATCTTAGATGCCATAGGATATTTCATAATTTTAAATATTTTATAACAAATTAAATGTTAATTATATGCTGGTCAGGGAAGAAAATCACTGAAGTATTTAATTAACATTTAATTTATTAGTCATCAAATATTTAAGTAGCTCTTATCGGAGGGACTTTTCTCCTCGTTAGTTGTTAAGTTAGTTACACGTTAGTATTGTTGACTGCTTTAGTTCCTTCTATTCCAAGTGCATATAGGTTCATGCTGGTAGAGTCCTCATAGGCCAAACTCATCAAAGTTCATTTTTCTTTTATTGAAAATAGATTGTTTTCATACAGCATATTCTGATAATGGTTTTCCCTTTCCTGGCTCTTCCAAGATTCTTCCCATCTCCCCTCTCTCCTGCACCCATATCTCTTCTGTCTCCTGTTTGAAAACAAACATAGCAACATATAATAAAATAAGATAAAACCAAACAAAAATAGGAAAAAGCAAACAAACAAACCAAAAATAAAGAAAGAAAAGAAAAGAAAAGAAAACAAGAGAGCCAAAGGAAAAAACAAAGAAAAAGTACAAGAAACACACACAGAAGAGAGATACACACCATTGTCCATACAGGAACATAGGAATCTCATAAAAATCCAAAATCAGAGCTATAATAGATGTATAAAGGATCTGTAATGTAAAAGTAAGTACGTATGTAAATACATAACTAGCCTTTATTCAGCAACACGAGGCAAGGAGCCTCCAAAGATGCTGTTGAGCTGGTTTTGCGTCAGCCGTGTACTTCTGGGCACGATGCCTATCATTAAGAGTGGCTTCTGGGGGGGCTGGTGAGATTGCTCAGTGGTTAAGAGCACCGACTGTTCTTCCAAAGGTCCTGAGTTCAAATCCCAGCAACCACATGGTGGCTCACAACCATCTGTAACGAAATCTGATGCCCTCTTCTGGAGTGTCTGAAGACAGCTACAGTGTACTTACATATAGTAAGTAAGTAAGTAAGTAAGTAAGTAAGTAAGTAAATAAATAAATAAATAAATAAATATATAAAAAAAAAAAAAAAAAAAAAAAAAATTTAAAAAAAAAAAAAAAAAAAAAGAGTGGCTTCTGTCCCCAGTTGGTGACAATGAACTTTCCATTGGCCAGTGGTTATCAATTGGAGATAACTTCTGGTTTGGTTCAAAAGATCTTTGTACACGTGTACAAAGAGACCCCTAAATAGGTAAATGAATTCTGAAGTTCCCCCCCGCCCCAAGGCTGCATGGCTCAAGTTGATTACCACTCCGGTGTGTTTTCTCAGAGAAGCCCTGTGTTTGCATAGAACTTTGTAATTTGAAAAATGCTGTGATTAAGTTTTGTCATGTCATGAAAAGCTCACGATGCCGGTAGAGTGGCTATTAAAAATAGGTGGGATCACCCGTGCTAGGAATGTTAGGGGAAATTTGACCCCAGATTCTCTGCTTAGGAACTTCAGGTTGTGTACCTTTCAATGTCAGGTGATATTTAAGCCTCAGGAATCCCTCCATCCCTATGTGAGCTATGTTTTATCCTTTGTTTCTGACTTATTAGGAATGAAAATATACCCCCTAAGATACTTCCTTGAATAAACTTTTATTTGCACAGATATTAGAACAATTTTTTCTAAGTATTTATTGGACATAAACAAAAAATGTGTACTTTCTATTTGGAGAGTTATGGCTTTTCCTGTAACTAATGTAGTTATTTGTGCTGCTCAGCTCATGCATCCTTTGGGTATCTATACCTGTTTTGTCTAGCAGGTATACCCATTTCTGAAAGGTCTGTAGAAACTTTGTCCCACACTTGCACTTTCTTTAAGTCCTCCCTAGTTTGCAGTGCCTTTGGATTTATGTATTTATGGTTATCCTCATTGCTAACCACTAGATCTTCTTTATGACTGGTGCATTGATGGTATTACAAAATATCTTTGTCCTTTTCTTCAACCTTGTCTGATTTTAAAATGTTTTATTCAACTTTCCTTCTGCCCCCCCCCCAATATTTGTTTTTCTATTTGCCTTCAGTCTTTATCTTATAAGCTTGGAATTTCAATCTCAGAGAAAACACAAATTTGATTTTTGTCTTTTGTCTTTTGATGGATGAGGTTAGTCATTCACAGTGCAAGGACTTACAGATGTGGTATTTTTTCATCTTTCTTTAGATTTTGTACTTATTAATGTACTGTGGTAGATGCCTCTTAGGCTAAATTCATAGATAAAAAGATTCCTACAATACATAAATGTATGTTTGTATATTTGTAAGTCTATATTATCAGTTTTGATGTATTTATACATTTCTCAAGCCACTCCATCAATCAAACCAACTCTCCTGCTTCTTTTGAAATTTCCATATGTCCCTTTGTGGTCTGTCCTTCTGTTCACCTCATTTTTTTTGACAAATACCATTTTACTCTTTTGCTGATATAAGTAGTTCGAATTTTATAGAATTTTGAGTGAATGGAACCACAGAATACATATTCGTTCTTGTTTGAGTTCTTTCAAAGATCATACATACTTTGAGATTTGATTATGTAGCTCTAGTTTCTTGGACAGTCCAGTGTATGGATATATCTGGATAGAGCTTCTTTGTCCAGTGTCTCTGTTGATGGGTAGCAATGCCGTTTCCAGCATGTGGGGTTTATGAATAGAGCTTCTGTGAACATTAATGTGGAAGTCTTTATAAGAACACGTGATTATATGTTAGAATTAAGGGCTGTTTTGTGTAGTACATATCATTTTAACTTTATATAGTGCTGCCAAACTATTTTTCAAGGTTATCAGACCATTTTACTCTCTGAAAACACACATGGGAGTTCCATTTTTACATCCTCAAAACAGAACATTATAATAGGATGTCTTAAGGTCTCACTATGCAGCCTCAGACAGCTTTAAGCTCAGTGTTCACTTACTGTTGCCTCCTGAGTGCTAGGATTACTGGTATATGCCACCACACTCAGCTATATGACAGACGTTTCAAATGTTCTGTTGTGTGATATACACAGAATTATGGAACAGTGACCAGTTCCTAAGGGGACAGACACTCAACAGAGACCAGATGTGAGGTGCCCCAGGTGCTTCAATGAGCAGATGAAAAATTTCCCCCATTTTTATTAGATATTTTCTTTATTTACATTTCAAATGCTATCCCGAAAATTCCCTATACCCTCCCCCTACCCCTGCTCCCCTACCCACCCACTCCCACTTCTTGGCCCTGGCATTCCCCTGTGCTGGGTCATATAAAGTTTGCAAGACCAAGGGACCTCTCTTCCCAATGATGGCCAATTAGGCCATCTTCTGCTACATATGCAGCTAGAGACTTGAGCTCAGGGGGTACTGGTTAGTTCCTATTGTTGTTCCACCTATAGGGCTGCAGCCCCCTTCAGCTCCTTGGGCACTTTCTCTTTCCACTTTCCACCTCCACTGGGGTCCCTGTGTTCCATCCAATAGCTGACTGTGAGCATCCACTTCTGTGTTTGCCTGGCACTGGCACAGCCTCACAGCCTCAGGGTCCCTTCAGCAGAATCTTGCTGGCATGTGCAATAGTATCTGGGTTTGGTGGCTGATGATGGGATGGATCCCTGGGTGGGATAGTCTCTGGATAGTCCATCCTTTCATCTTAGCTCTAAATTTTGTCTCTGTATCTATATCCTTTCATGGGTATTTTGTTCCCTATTCTAAGGAGGAATGAAGTATCCACGCGATGGTCTTCCTTCTTGGTTTTCTTGTGTTTTGCAAAATGTATCAGATGGAATTTTAAGTCCTTGATTGTATCTATGTTCTATGAGGTTAAGTTAAATATGCTTGAATTAAGTAGACCAATAAGAGATCATTGAAGAGAAATAAAAGTTATAATAAGAAGGAAATGGAAGCCTTAGAGCTGAAAATATAGTATCTACAATAGATAAGTTCCTTGGATAAGGTCGATAGACTGAGAAACAGATCAGTGACTTTGAGGATAGATCAATGTAAGTTATCCAATCTAAGAAGCAAGGGAAGGAAATGTCGTGAACATTAGCAGAGCCTCAGAGACCATGAAATAGCAGAAGGTATGATTTTCATGTCACAAAATACCCAGAACAAGAAGAAAACAGATTACAGTTGAAAACATCTTTTAATAAATAATGACCCAAAATTTCCATATCCAAGGAAAAATGCCTAGCCCCCTAACAATAACTATATTCCCCTCAACTCCAGAATCGTATGAACTTGACAGAGAATGAGCTAAAGGTGCTGTGTTGGGATTCATCATGGTTGAATGGAGCATAGACTGGCTGGGGGTGGGGATGGGGGGTGGGGATGGGGGTGGGGTAGGGAACAAACCAAGAAGCTCATGAAAACAATTAGAGAAAGTGACATCAAGGGGACAGTGATTAGAAAAACTGGATTTCTTATTTTAAAAAAGCTGAAAAGACCATGAAGAAAAGAGGAGAATAAAATAAAGAATGCTGAAAGAAACGAATGGTCATCCACAAAGTCTATGTCCAGGAATATCCGCCAGGAGTGCAAGGAGGATGCAGATGGCCTTCCTCAGACCAAGGAAAGCTGAGGTTCACCAGGGGCAGAAATGCCAAAGGAAGTTTTTCAGAATGGAAGGGTCCCGTAAAGTGAAGGATGGGTGATGGAGTGTCTAAATCTCTGGATGGATTCAAAGTATGTGTGTGTGTGTGTTATATTATATGTGTGTGTATGTGAGTGTGTGTGTGTGTGTGTGTGTGTGTGTGTGTGCATGCTCCTGCATGTGCATGTGCGTGTGTGTCTTAGAGTCTTGAAATATTTCTAACAAAAAGCAAAAGTTATAAGGTTTTCAGTGTATGGAGACATGACATTTGTGGCGTTTATATCAGAAACACCAAAGGAGCTATTCTTTTTTTTTTTCACATGAAGCAGAACAAAGATAGTTCTAATTAGGCAGATCAGGCAAGGGGTGATGTTGAAGTCCCCAGAGAATCCACTAAAAATAAGACAAAACAGGAGACAGATGTGGCCCGAAAGCTAACATGTAAATGGAGATGGAATTCCAGAAATATTTAAGTAACCCAATTTCTTGTTTCTTGTTCATTATTTTTGCTTGTTAAAATTGATATTCATTGTCTTAGTGTCCTTTTGTAAATTTATGTCATACTATAATTTCCTATTCCTTTTTCTATTAACCAAATTAATATGTATATTTCTTTAAATGAGAAGGTATTATCTAGTTCCCTCATTAGGACTCTGACCCTCTCTTTAGCTTCCTCTACTGCCTACCATAAGAAGGGATCCTAAGAACACTTTCACATGAACCAAGTTGTAAACCCTCAGCCCAACCCACAGTGTGCATTTGGAATGTACTAATCTTTCTTTCCACTGTCTTTAACCTCTATTTTTTTCTAAAATAGTTTATTATGTTTTGGTTTCAAGCATTACTAAACTTTACGAAACTTTGTTGCTACAGGTTTAATAGGTCTGTGTATTTATTTAGTATGTGTATAACTCACTGTCACAGCTTGTCTGCATCCACATGCAGCCTGTCTGTCAGTCTGTAAAGCTCTTTGCTCACCATTGTCTTCTCTTCAGAACAGCAGTTACTGAATTTTCTCCACTCTTCTGATTTTGTTTGTGTATTGGCTAGAGTCTTTTCTTGAGTATTGTCTTCTGGTAAACTATGAGTGCTGTACATATCCTAAAATTATTTTCCCCATCTTCATAACGTGTGTATCAATAATAGATTTTTATTAACTTGCATCCATACTGACCACTGGAAATCACCAGGTGATGAGAACTAGGGAACAAACCATTGAACCCAGCACTAGAAACACAAAGTGTTCCAAACCTACCACCATCTTCGAAGGTGGAAGTCTTCCCTCCGGCTGCCTGTGTGAGTCGACCTCCATGATGTGTTTTCCTCCCTTCCTCTTTACTTAAAATTCCACTCCCATCTCCCTCATGACTTTTGTGCAGAATCAGCATGGGCTTTTTAAAGCCTCCCTGGGAAGTTGGAGTCTGCAGTAAGAGCATCTGGGAACAGCTCTCCTTTCTCCTCTGGAGTCCATGGATCTGCTGCTTCTTCCCCTTACAGGCAGTCAAGGGCCAGGGACACACTGGGCTCCAACCTCTGAAAGAGGAGACAGCTGAAGGCTCAGATGAGGGATGGGTTGAAGTTCAGGAATTTTATCAAGGTGTTCCCAAGAACATCTTTTTGAGTTGAATTTACTTAGAGCATACTGTAAACTTTTAATCTGAAGAATGGATTTTTTTTTTCATCTCAGGATGTTCTTTCAGTATTCATTTAATTATTTCCTCTCATCTTTGTATTCATTCTGTTAGCAATTCCTAGCGCTTTGATAATTGCCACTTTGCATCATCTCTTGAATCTGTTCTCTGAGTTTTCTACATCTTTCCTCAAAGTTTCCTTTTCTGTACTTTGGGATTGTTATTCTAATTGGTATTCTAGGGAGCTGATTTGAATCCTAGCTTTGGCAACTTGTCAACTAGTACCAAGTTTTGTTTCTGACCATCTTCTCTGTGTGCACTTGTGTAGTGTCTGGATTTTGTAAGGTGCCTTTGACACACTTTCTTTTTCTCATTTGCCATCTGTTTCCTCTCACAACACCCCTTATCTCTTCTGGTCTCTAGAACCATTAATTGTGCCGTTTTCCTTCTGTGAGACACTGTGACTCCTGTGGTTACTGGATTGTCCTAAGGGGCTATAGCCCTAGCAGTAATGGTGAGGTGAGAATCTCGGTGTCAGATGGGAGGTGTTAGCAGTTGGGGACCTCTGCAGAAAGTCTCCTTTCCAGAGACTCTGCATCCTTTCCTCTGATGTGCCAGGAAACCTTCGTTCCACATTTCAGTACATGTTACTTCTTGGGGTCATGAGATACTCACGACAGTGCACTCATATTGACCTCGTTTTTAGGGGATATCAAGCCCAAGCCCCATCAATGTCCCCAACCACCACCCCAGTTCTTTAATACTATTGTTCCAGGGTCCTCTGAATCTCTGAATTTCTGAAATTTTTTTTTAAAGACTGAAGTGCAACATACTTCTGGGAATTTCCATGGTAAGGAACATAAGATCGTGGATTCAGGAGGAAGAAGGAGGCATGTTCTTGTAGGATCTGATCCCTGACTCTAACTTCTTGTAAAGGCTTTAAAAAGCCCAAGCTGATTCTGCACAAAGTAGTGAGGGAGATGGGAATGGAATTTTAAGTAAATCGAATGGAAGGAAAATACGTGTACATATTGCAGACATTAATTCACCCAGGCAGACAGAGGGGATGGTGGCAGTGACAGGCTTGAAGCAGTCTATGATTCTAGTGTTGTATTCGATGGATTGCTACCCAGCGCCCATTGATTAATGACATCTAGTAATCTAGTTTGAAAAATGTGATCGGGAGTGGTGGGGCGGGAGAGTGTGGGTGGGTGGGGGAGCACTCTCATACAGGCAAAAGGGAAGGGGAGAGGGCAGATTTGGGATGGGGGGGGAGTTAGCAGAGGGGTAACCGGGAAGTGGGATATCATGGGATGGGGGTTGGTGGAGGGGTATCCTGGAAGTGGGATATCATTTGAGATGTAAACAAAGGGAGTGAATAATAATAATGATAATAATAATAATAATAATAAATAATGTGATCGGTAACATTCAGAATGGGTTTAGCTTTTGTATTTATTTGAATGTGTCTCCCTAAACAACACACCTACTGGGCTTGGTGACTGGGTCAGCAGGGCTCTTTCCTGATGAATACATAGATTATTGCTGTCATTATGTGAGTGGGGTCCTTCACCATTGCTTTGCCTTTCCATGGGGGATAAAAGAACATAGCCCTTGGCAGATGCTGGTCCCTTGATATTGGATTTCCCCATCTTCAGATGCATGAGCTGACCACTTCTGTTCACTGTGGTTTATCCAGGTTGAGTCATTTTGTTATAGCAGCATATATGTCTAAGAGAGTCTTATAGATATGTCCTTGCGGTCAATTTCCTATCTTGTTTTAATCTGTCTCAGATGTTCCTGGAGATACCATTGTTTTGAGGAACTAAACCACTGATTCTGTAAGTTTTCAGTAGATTTGTTGCATCCGGAGGAAAGATGGGAGCATGACCCAATAAGCACTGAGTTTTTCTCATATGGCTACTGGAATATTCCCTTAAGGGATGGCTATGATAGGAAAAAGAAAAGCCGGGTTACTTTTGGTTTATTGGACTCATGTTAACTCATCCTGGAGACATTTTTCCTCTCCTCATTTGATGTCCAAGCATGAGGAGATAGATTCAAGAACTTTTTTTTTTTTTTAAAAAAACTCTTTTTTTTTTTTTTTTTTTAAGATTTATTTATTATATGTAAGTACACTGTAGCTGTCTTCAGACACTCCAGAAGAGAGAGTCAGATCTCATTACGAATGGTTGTGAGCCACCATGTGGTTGCTGGGACTTGAACTCAGGACCTTCGGAAGAGCAATCGGGTGCTCTTACCCACTGAGCCATCTCACCAGCCCCAGATTCAAGAACTTTTGTTGGCTTATGTTACATAGAGTTCACATCAGACACAGAGAAGTGCCTTAGTAGGAGGAGGAAATGCGAGCTTGTCCCTCCAGAAGTTGCTCTGCCTTGCGCTTTGTGGGATGGCAGGAAGAAACTCTTAGTTCCTTCTTTTGCTTACAATGTTTTTCCTTCAAACGATAGTTCCTTCCTACTGGAGTGGTGATACTCACAAAATTAGTCTTAATCTTGTGACATGTTCTTAGGGGAAAGTAGACTAGGAACACTCTTAGCCTGCTTAATTTGAATGTTCTCATAGGCAGAACATTCTTCCCGATGGTTCCATTGGGTCTGCACTGGGATTTGGTGGGAAAGGGTTTTCTTGGTCTCTCTTCTCTCTTCTCTCTTCTCTCTTCTCTCTTCTCTCTTCTCTCTTCTCTCTTCTCTCTCTTCTCTCTCTCTCTCTCTCTCTCTCTCTC
>NC_034601.1:34047804-34057105 GCF_900095145.1 Mus pahari
TCTGTCTGTCTGTCTATGTACCTACCTACCTACCTACCTACCTTCCTGTTTATCAGACTTCTTTCTCCTCCAGAACTTGGTAGTGCAATGGTGAGGATATCAATAAAGTCTTTAGATGCTGATGTCTATCAAGAACTTATCTAATACTACAAATCACTCTACTTTTAATATGACTTGTAATCCAGGAGCTGAGATGGGTCTGGGCAAACAGGGAAGGTCCATCCATCAGCATTTCACTTCTTTGGGAACTATCTGCTTCCTTCAGCTCCCAGGGTTTGAAGGGTTTTTGAGACTAAAATGGGCATAGTACATATCTTTAAAATCTCGGGCAATTCACTAGGGTGGGATTTCTATGATCAAAAAGAGGGGAGGAGCCTTATGTCAATCATTAAGCTGTTGTCCATCACTCCCAAAGCCACCTTTCTTTACTCTGTGATGCTCAGACTTCACAGCTGGAAGTGAAGTGCCAGCTGGATCCCTGCTACCACTGCCAGTAGGGGGTGCTAAGAAAGAGCTGGACAGGCTAGAAGTATCTTCTTTTGTTGTTGTTTACTGATTGTCATGGAGTAAATGTCTTCGTGTTGGTAACAAATCCTTCCTATGGGAGTCCTTGGGTTTCAGCTGCAGTTTGTCCAGCAGCTGGATGAACAGCTTCATTTTGTTGTCTTCCCAACTCCTGCTACCTCCTTGGGAGATCTGTGTCCCTCCTGTAAGTGTTTCTTCCTTCTTCTTCTCTAAGTCCTAATAATTATAGACCTTTTCTTTTGTTCTTACTGTCCTCACTATGATAGTCATTTTTCTGAAGTTGATGGATATCATAATATTCTTCTATTCTTTTCATTTTGCTGGTTGGTGGGTTTATATAATTCTTTATATTAAATATTCTCTATTCAGGTTTTGTCTGTGCTTTACCTTAACTGATGTAAGATTTTATCTGAGCTTGTTCCTGGAACCAGACTGAGGATTTTCAGACAAGGCCAGTATCAGAGCCCTTGAGATTGACAGGAAAACTCACGAACATACTCATATTTTCAGTTTCCCAGGACCATTGTGAAGAGGGATGATGGAGGTCCTGCCTTATACAATGGTTTCCATGGAGAACCACCTCTTTTCCAGATGTTGTGTCTTTCTATGGCAGGTAAGGTAACTTGGCTAAGTGTTCAAGTACACAGGAAACCACAAAGCAGCGTGGAACATGATCTTTAGCTCTGCAGAGCTTCTGAGAAGCCCAATGAAGACTGAGCCAGGAAAGGAAACATTGAAGAACACAGTAGAGTGTTTGCTGGAGCATTTAGGAGACATCCATTGTTTCTGAGTTCTAGTGCCTGTTCTAGGTCACCCACACAGGGGTTTATCTGAAGCCAGAGGCAACTTGACCTGCAATGAGAAATCCAGGCAAAGTTGAGAACAGTGGCCAGCATTGACTGATGATGGCATCTTCAATTTATTGATCATTCCCTATCGCTTCTTTAGGTACAGTTTTGTTTAATCCTTACTATGCATGATTCTTCCCCCTTTGTAAAAGAGAAAAATGTTTTAAAAGGCTCTCAGTAATTTCCGCAATCGTAGAGTTAACAAGCTGTGGGAATGGGTTTTGGATCCAACTCTATCTGTTTTGGATCTAAAACACTTACCAGTAATTTTGTTTCTCCCACCGTGCAGAAACTTGTATAGGCAAAGAATGAATATGACAAGAGAAAGAGCATAAGCCATTTCTGTGGTTATAGATGCCTAGTTCCTAGTCCTCCCTCTCAGTCAATTAGTTTAATAACATGGTGTTAATTTCAAATGATAATAGGTCTGTTTTATCTCTAGGCAGGATGCAGGGTTTTTTTACTCCTTTGGGTTAAGTTTCACCTGTTGCTTTGGTAACCAGAGCTATTACTCCAGGTTACTAATCATCTTTCTTTGCTCTGGTTGATCTCTCTGTTTGCTTCTTGTCCGGATGCATTTACCTTATTGTATCCTCAGAGAATTGGCTACATACTCTCCATATGGACAGCAAAAGCTAGAATGCTCAAGTCTCTTGCATACAATGACACAATGTTGTGTCCACGGGTCATGTGTTTAATCCTGGAGATACTGCTAATCCTAAGCTTGTTGGTTCTGTAGATATAAAACCCAGGGCTACTAGGGCCCATTGTAATTGGTTATCTCTAAACAAAAGTAAGTTCTTTGTCTTGGTACTTCCTACGATGATGACAGAAAGTCTGTAAGACTCCTTCCCCAGCTAATGGCTCTATTTTGGAAGCTGAGGTAGAAGATGGCTGTATATCGCCAGGGGCAGGTCTTTGAAGGTTGCTTTCAGGCTCCTGGTTCTAGCTATGCTTTCTCTGCTCCCCAGTGCACCATAACATTAATGGCTTCTAGTATGTACTCTCACCACCATGACCTTAACTGCTCTACTGGGTCATCCTTGCTATGATGGACTGAAACTTTCTGAAGTATGTGTCAAAAGAAATCTCTCTGTCCTTGATTGTTTCTGACTAGTTTTGTGGTCTCAACAATGCAGGAGTCACTAATACACTATCAATAATTATCAGGGCACACATATATGCACAGATAGAATTAGTTTCATAGTAATCTCAGGGTGTGAGGGAGGAGGAACACAGTTGGGAAAAGAGGCAGGGAGAAGAGATGGCTGTCTTCTCTCCTTCCATGAGTAAATAAACTCTTGGAAGGCAGAAGCTATGGTTAAGGGTCTCTATTGCTGAAGTGATGCTTTGAATGGGTGTCTATGAGCTATAGCTTCTGTTCTGTTGTGATTTTTTTTAGCCTTTCCTGTCAGAACAAGGTACTGAAGAGCTGGACTATCTCTCTGCCTTATACTGTTGATGTTGGTATACATGGAACTGATGGTTGCTGCCCAGAACCAAAGTGCGTGTATGAATCTTTGTCATCAGAGGAAAAAGAGAAATGAAAACCAAGAACGTGGCTGCTCATTATCAGGTAGCTACTTATTTGTTTTTAAAGCTAAACTGTAATTTTCATTTTTACTCTGGAATATTTACATTTAAATTTTGTGGTCACCATGAATCTGAAAATGGGGCTTTTTAGGGTCACTCCAAGGAGATGACATTTGGAACTGGGACATGTATTAAACCTGAATGCAAAGGACTTGGATTCAACCCTAGGCTGCATCAAGGTGGTATCTGTGAGCATCACACGAGAACTTCAAATGGCATTAAGATGGAAACAGAACACAAACTGAACCACCTCACATAGCAGTTTATGCTTCTATTAGGGTTTGATTAGTTGGGAGTAACAGGAAACTTGAATCAAGAAAAAGAGTGTATTGTTATATAACCGGAAGTGCAGAGCTAGTTTGATTTTCAGTGTGGGCATGGTTCTTCAACTAGTGTTGCCTCTTTTCCTTTCTCTCTCTGCACTTCCTTCATTCTACAGAGATCTTCTTATTGTTTTCTAGCTCAAGGACCCACCATGTGCCTTCTTATCCACAAGGGCCATGCATGCTTGGGAACCCACTGACAACCTTTTAGAAGAAAGAAGTGGGTCTTTCATTCAGCTCGCTTAGAAAATTCCACTGTCCAGTCTCATTGGCCCTCACCGTAGTCTGAAGTAAAAACATCTCTTTTCTACATGACTTCTGTCTAGAAACAGGTTTGCCGTGAGTTGTATGGGCTACAGTGGACAGGCTGTGTATTCCACAATAAAAGTCTTGGCCACTACTAAGGAAAGCAAGGAGAGAAAAAAAGGGGTCACCTACAATACCTGTGATAGTCACATTGAGAGTAAATTCAGGTGACATGACTTTATTGGTTGAGCCTCAAGATGGGAATCCAACCCCAATCTGCAGTAGCACACGCCCCTTAAACCAAAGGGACTCTAGCCATTGAATTATGGGAAATTCTTACAACTCTATAAAGTTCTGTCTGTAGTATTAACAAAAACAAGGCTACTGCAGTCTGGACTGGTTTAGGCTTGGGTATAGCTGTGCCCTTTTGTTTAGCCAGGAGGAGGAGAGAAATTCCTTTGAATCTTGCTCATGTCTGAAGCATGTTGAGGAATGCTGATTTTTATGAACTCAAGTCACTCCCTGCTCATAATATATTTGAAAGTTTATTTTTCCATACCTGCAGATGCAGATTGGTTTGTGTTTACTGTTGCAAGAGACACCTTTTATTAAGATGTAAGCTGTGTGGAAATAAAATTATAGAAGGGGTTTTCAGTCCTGACCTCCTTGACTTTCTTGCTAATAAACTGTCAAGATAACACATTACCTTATACAGAGCACCTTAAAATATTCAGGACTCCACTGGTCAAATCCTTAACCAAAGGAAAGATAAATCTGTGTATAAACAGGCAGATTACCAATTCATACTGTTTGTTTCTTGTTTATCAGCCATGGAAGTTCAAGGCCACAATAGCTTGACTTTTCGCAGCTGGAAAGGTTAACTTGTTGTTTTGGATGAAGACTGGTAGCTCTTCAGTTTCTGACCTTGGAATGTCATTCAAACTATAGTGTCTGCTTCTAATGTAGCCTCAATTATTCAAAAGGCTTTTAATCTCCAAATTAACCAAATCCCGTTGACTGCCCTTGCCCAGGGCTCAGGGTAGACCTTTATCAGTTAATGAAATTTGACTGGAAAATTTTTGAGGTTTTGATCATTTATGTTTCATTTTAAATTCTTTTCTTCTTTATTACAAGAGTGAAGGCTATGGTGAAGAACAGAATCACTTAAAAGCCTGACAGCATAATTTTAAAACAATAGATTTTATTCAAATTCTAACCAAAGACTAAGCTCGTCCTATTACACAGGGGCCAACCTTGGATATAAAGCTTCTTCACCTCTTGTTGGCCTTAATTTAAGAGGCGCTCCCATCTGATTCTTCCCTCCTTTCTCCCTCCTTCCCCTGTATCTTCCTTTCTTCTCCCTGGCGTTTATTTCCCTGGTCTCACTTCAAGTGCTACAAAGCAGATTATTGTCTTCCTTGGCCAGCACTGAATTATTTCAGGGCCCTTCTTTAGGTTTCATTGTGGAGTTCAGTTCTAAAGGGTGCTTTTTTTTTTTTTTTTTTTTTTTTTTTTTAAATCTCTCCAGAGCTCCATAACTCAGATATGACTGAGCAGGGGTGTCACACTCACTCCTGTCCATGACATCACAGCTTCAGACCCAAGGACAGCCCCTCCCCACCTTTTCCGCACCTCTGACTGAACCCGGGACTGTAGTTATAGTTATTTGTGGCTCCTTCTGAGTCCATCTTCCCATATCTTCCTCCTCCCTGCCACTGGGGCATGATTATCTGCAACTGTTCTTTACTGGAATGGCTGAGCATAGGACTTAGCCGACTGCCAAGTGTGGCCTGCTGCATAAAGGTCACCTTTCCTCTTCAGCATGGGCGCCTTTACTCCCTTCGGGGACCATTGGATTTCCTTTAAAGACCTCGAAGGGCTGGCTGATTTTGTCCATCAAATTCCTACTGGGAAAATCTCTTTCCCGTGATTTAATGACCAACCAGGAGGTTTCGAATCCAGCTTGTCCAAGGGCTGGTGTTCAATCGGCTTCTGTGAGGTGCTTCTGGTCAGTTGCCACCCGATGTGGCTGAGCCGTAGCTCCTGTTGGGGGCTCACTTTTCCTGTGTGCTGGTCTATGTAGTGCAGGGCTCAGCTCATATCTAGAGTGAAGCAGCTGGTTAAAGGAGTCTGACAGATCCCCGTGTGGCCTTCGCTGATGGTGGCATATATCCCTGTAATGGTTGGAATAAAAAGAGCCTCCAGAGGTGCATAGGGAGTGGCACTATTAGGAAGTGTGGCCTTATTGGAGTAGGTGTGGCCTTGTTGGAGAAAGTAATGTCACTGGGGATGGGCTTTGGGGTTTCAAATGCTCAAGTTACGCGCCCAGTTTCTCTCTCTCTCTCTCTCTCTCTCTCTCTCTCTCTCTCTCTCTCTCTCTCTCTCTCCTGCCTGTCTATCCACGTGCAACAATCTCAAATACCTCTCCAGCACCATGTCTACCTGTAAGACGCCCATGCTTGCCACCATGATGCTAATGGACTGAACCTCTGATACTGTAAACCAACCCCTAATGAAATGCTTTCCTTTAAGAGTTGCTGTGGTCATGGTATCTCTTCCCCAGCTGTAACACTCTGACTAAGACAGTCCTCTTTGGGCAGATATGCTGCACTTCCTAGTGAAAACTGGATAGATTGCCTAACAGGATTTCTAGATTTTTCTCAGGCAGGTGTGTGTAAATTGAGCTCAAAGGAACATGAAGTTGGGTAGATGGGAACTGGGGAGGATCTGGGGAAAGGAAAAGATATGCTCAAAATGTATTGTACGAAATTCTCAAAAAAAAACCCATTGAAAAATGAATATTAAATATAATTTGTTAAACTAATGTGGGAGAAGGGGTAGCTGCTGACTGTACCACTCAGTCTAGAGAGTTCCACTGCATTCTGCTAATGTGCCTGTCTGCCACTGCCTTGGGCCAGCGTTTGTGAAACAGAAAGATCCTCTATTCACACTGCCCTTAGACCCTGGCTCCTTAGACATGGATTTTTGTATGCTATAAAATTAGGGTTATGATCGCATCTGCCTCGGAAGTCCTCTAGAGGGCTTAAACTAGCTACCCGTCTTGAAGGATTTAACCCGGTGCCTGGCACATTGAAAGTGCCCTGTAAATGAATAAACCCGAGGTAACCGTAGCAATCATATCTATATTTGGCTGCACTTCTATTATCTTGTCAGTGTTTTTTTTTACACTCCTTATCTGATTAAAATCACCAGCTACATCCAAGAGGCAAAAATTATTGTGCCTTTTTTTTTTTTTTTTAACATATGCAGAAACCAAGGCTCAAGGGAGCCGAGTAATTAGCTCAAAGTCAGGAATCTAAAACACAAGAGGAACTTGCTCATCTGGACTTTAGGTTGTGAGATCCGGACCCCTGCCTCCCACTTCCAAAGAAAGCACAATGCAGGCAAACACCCGGTGGCCTGAGAAGCCCATCCGTCCCCCATAAGGAAGGCCCTGAACCTAACACACTCCAGAACCCCGTCAGAGCCTCATTGCTCACTCCAGAACCCCGTCAGAGCCTCATTGCTCACTCCAGAACCCCGTCAGAGCCTCGTTGCTCACTCCAGAACCCCCTCAGAGCCTCATTGCTCACTCCAGAACCCCGTCAGAGCCTCATTGCTCACTCCAGAACCCCGTCAGAGCCTCGTTGCGCACTCCAGAACCCCGTCAGAGCCTCATATCTCCAAATCTTCCCTAGAATCCTGAGTTCTGCCTTGAAGCCTGCCCAGTCTCTAATGGCCCTCTGCCTTCCCTCTTCCTCCTAGTGAGCATCTTTCTCTGGCGCAGTCATTTTGGACTCTACTCCTGGATTCTCTACCGTTGCTTATTGATGGTCTTGGCCGCTCTGCGGGTCCTTCTGCGAGCCCAGGACGCCTCTCTGCAGGCTGCAGTCTTACCACGGTCGAGGAAGCTGGCAGGGTGACACTTCTCACTGCATATTGGACCAGGCCTGGGAAGTCATGTCTTAAGCCTCCAGGAATACTTCAAGTGAGGAACAGCCCAGCAATCTTGCCATGTTATTTTCCTTCAGTGATAGCTGAGTGCTTTCAAAATGAGCACAGCCAGCAGCTTAAAGCAGCCAGTCAATTAAAGCTCTGGAAATATGCATAAGCAAAGGCATGGGGACTTCTAACAGCGTATGAAAAATTCAGACGTAACCTTTTAGCTGGGATTAACTTAGCCCTGTCTCTCTGATGCTTGCGCTTGTGGACGAGGTGTATGCTCTGGGTGCTGATGGGCATGAAGCTCTCTCTGTAGGATGGGGGATCTTTTGGTCATTTATGTTTGAGAGATGCTGGGCTAAATCGTCTTCAGCAGAAGCCATTTTCTTGCTTTCCTACAACGCCTATCGTTGAAATTCTGTCTTAAGAGTTTCAGCAAACTTCAAATTCCAATTGTGCTAGACACTGGAGAATTTCTATTTGTTCCGTGGAGCACCGCCGACCTGGGAGAAGGAAGGATGGGGAAGGTTCCTGTGCCTTCAACCATGGCGTGACCCAAGTCACCCATCATCTTCAGTTACATAAGAATGCAAAACCTGGTGGCACACACCTTTATTCCCAGTGCTGTGGAGGCAGAAGCAGGTAGATCTCTGTAAGTTCGAGGCCTGCTTGGTCTATATTCCAAGTTCCAGTCAGGCCCATGTAGTAAGACCCTGTCAAAAACAAAACAGAACAGAACAAAACAAACACACAAAGTAAGATATTCGAATATGTTCAGGGGTTCTGAGGATTTAGGACAATTCCTAGTGGTAGACTATTTTCTTAGCAAGCACAAGGTACTGGGTTCAATCCTAAGCCAAGAAATCTCAAATATCTGCCTTTAATAAGTTGCATTAAAGTAACTACTTCTTTCATAACCCGGAAAGACACAAATTTAACTTCTATAATTCTGAATATTATAGTCTTAATAAACAAAATCCCTGACGTCTAAAACTTCTAAACTCCAAAATCTTTGAAGTCAAAGTTTAATGTTCTAAAAGATTAAAATTCCAAATTACACAGGTTGAAATCTTGAAAGTGAAGTTCCCCAAACTAAGACTTCCATTGGAGGAAGGCAGGCCATAGAGAGGGGTCGAGAGCTAAATCTAAGGTTTATTGGGGTTAGGGCTCTTAGGGTAGTGAGAGATTTATAGTCCGTTAGGTGGACATGACATTAATTAATTATTTTGGAGTATGTAAGTATGAAATACCTTTGGGGAAAAAGGATTTCAACTGAATTCCTAAAGTCTCCTGACACAATTGGAGTTAGGAACCATCAAGGGTTCTGAAGTGAATTTAAATTTTTTTTTTTTCCAATCAGCCCAAAGCATTTGGCAGGAAACTCTAATGAGTACTTGGCCCTGCAATATTTCAAGGATGAAACATCAATTAAAATATGCATCGTTTGTCTTCTCTGGCACTCATTCCTGCTGATGAAGTTCCAGGAGCTTTTCAGGAATGAAAGCCTCATTTGCCCGAAGAAGCCAGTGAAGTGGTGGACCGGGTGGAAACAGTTCCGGGCACAGTAGGGTAAGAAGGCAGTTTCACCGAGGCTCCGCCCTTTGAGCATCCACCTCGGTGCTACCAATCAGCAGCCGGCATGGGAACGCATCCGGCCTGGGTTTCTGTCTGACCTCTAGGTGCAGCATGGTGTGGGAGATCTGAAAGCAGGGTATGCTTACACTGGAATATAAAAGTCCTAGGACATTTTCAAAAGGAGGACCTGTCCCGCGCTACCTTCCCGCCAGCAAGAAATGACGCGGCACACAAACAGGATCCTTCTAC
>NC_034601.1:34057116-34093243 GCF_900095145.1 Mus pahari
CAGGACATCAGCGCTATCTTGTAATGGCGAATGTGAGGGCGGCTCCCCACAAGGACCTAAAAAAAAAGCACACGAACCTGTTCCCAACAAGCATCAAATGCTAGGAGAAAAAGGCAGGGTTTTAAAATGTCCTCAAAAATCACAGAAGCCAGCCAGTTTTCCTGGGGGTGCCTCTGCACCATCCAAAATTCTGGGTCGCGATTATACTTTGTCAGGTGTCAAGGTTTTGTTTGTTTGCTTGTTCCCTGACCCCCAGCGTTCAAACTGCCCGCACGAACCTCACAATTTACTCTGCCGCGGCTCTCATCCTTATAGTATTTCCAGTATTAGAGCAGACATTACGTAAAGGGTTTTAGAGAGCTCTGCGTTATTTGATGTGGTTTCATCTTTATGTTTTTTTTTTTTTTATCATTTCAGTCTGAGGGAAGTGCATTGGCACAAGGTAGACGAACATGTAAACATTGCGCATGCGTGGGAAACATTGAACGATTCCTGTGCATTTGAGACATGAAATTTCTGGAGATGTCAGCTCTTAGAATGATTGCATCGTGTGGTGATTCATGACAGTTGAAAACAAACCCTTTTTAAGGAAATATTTTTGAATTTTTAATATTTGTCGTCTCCGTCATCATCATCGTTGTTGTTGTCGTCATCATCATCATCATCATCATGATGTATGCAAGCACCATGGTGCACGTTTGCATGTCAGAGGACAGCTGTGTGATATTACTTCTCTCTTATCTATAAATGGACTTCAGGAGTCAGATACAGGTCACCAGGCCCGTGTAGGAAGTACTTCTATCCACAGAGTTATTTTGTTGATCCTAGGTCCACATTTTTAATTTACCTTCAATGACGACCCATATTTATGAATACTTTATGGCATTTCCATGCAGGTATCTAATATATAATGATCACATTAGAATTTTGTCCTTTCTGTCATTTCAAATATCATTTAATTGTGTTGGGAATATTGGAAGCTTGAAATATTATTACCATGTATTCCATTGTGCTATAGAGAACATTAGTGGTTACACCTCTTAACTAATCCATAAACCACCCTCTCTCTACCCCTCCACCCCTCGCCTCACTCACTGGCCTCTACTGAACACTCCTTTCCTCTCAGATCAACTTTTTCAAGGTCCCCCTATATGTGGGAACATGTGGCACTTATTCTTCTGTGTCTCACTTATTGATACTGTTAGGCATAGCAAGAATTCGTTCTTCTTTAAAATGCCAGATTAATATCCCATTGTGTATGTTGGTGGTGGTGTTTTTTGAGACCGGGGCTCACTTTTTAGTCCAGGCTGTCTTGGAACTCCATGTAGTCAGGGCTGTCTTGGAACCTGGCGTGACCCTTTTGCCTCAGACTCCCAAGTGCTGGAGCTGTAGAGATGGGCTACTACCTACAGCCACTCCAAAAGGTTTGTTGTTATAATTTAGTTGTTTTCTGTTTTTCCACCGATAGGCATTCAGGTTTATCCCATTTCCTGGCTGTTATAAATAGTACCTGAGCAAACGCAGATGTGGGGGTGTCTATCTGAGAAGGTAACACAAGCTTAGACCTAAAAAGAGGATCAGGCTGGCTATGTCTGGCAAAGAGCATGCTAGAATGGGCACATACAAAAAGCTTGGGATGAGAAAGAACTTGGTGTATCTAAGAGACAAATAAACTGCTTTAAGCTGGAACAAAGGGCAAGAGGTGGCAGGGTAGCATCATTTGGGTGGGTGGGGTGTCTAGGCTTCAGTGATGAGCTCCCTTCTGGATGTAGCGGAATGACGAGTAGACTCCAGAATGGATGTTAGGGGAAGCCTGAACCCAAGCTCTGAGATCTGTGCTTTAGCCTATGTAGGAGAAGCTGGAGGCTGGGACTATGGTCATGGACAAGCATAGATGCGGGATGGATCTTGTAAGCTGAGTCAGAAAGCTTTTGCAACAGAACAGATCCAGAGGGTGTGGGTACCAGGGGTAAGAGAAGGATCCCAATGGCTGGCTGCAAGCATCCCCCTCTGTATTTGTCAGCCAACCATTGGACTAAGCTCAGGGTCCCCGATGGAGGAGTTGGAGAAGGGACTGAAGAAGCTGAGGGGGTTTTCAGCCCTATGGGGGGGGGAACACTAGTGTCAACAGGCCAGACCCCCTCCCCCGGAGCTCCCGGGGACTGGACCACCAACCGAAGAGTACATATGGAGGGACCCATGGCTCCGGCAGCCGCACATGTAGCAGAGGATGGCCTTGTTGGACATCAGGGGGAGGAGTGGCCCTTGGGCCTGAGGGGTTTCGATGCCCCAGTGTAGGGGAATGCCATGGTGGGAAGGCGGGAGTGGGTGGGTGAGTGGGTGGGGAGCACCCTCATAGAGACAGTGGGAGGGGGGTTGGGGTAGGGGGTTTCCGGAGGGGAGACCTGGAAAGGGGATAACATTTGATACGTAAATAAAGAAAAATTTTCAATAATAATAAAGAGAGAGAGAGAGAGAGAGAGAGAGAGAGAGAGAGAGAGAGAGAGAGAGAGAGAGAGAGAGAGAGAGAGAGAGAGAGAGAGAGAGAGAGAGAGAGAGAGAGAGAGAGAGAGAGAGAGAGAATAATTCCATTTCCCAGGGCAAGGCGATGGATGATGTTCCCGTTAAGAAAAATGCTGGGTGTGACCCACGAGTACCAGTGCTGCCTGGTGGGGACGGATCTCCTTGTTTATCAGACCCACTCTGGCTCTCTCAGATGAGAACTGGCCTTGCTTGCCCTCATCTTTCACACTTCTGCCAGGCCACTTACACTTCTTTTTCTCCCTTACAAGAATTTGTACTGGAAGCTCTCTGTTCAACATGTCTGAGAATTTACCCAGCCAGTCGGAGAGAGTTGACAAAATAATATCAACGGGGGGAGTCTGATGAACTGCAAATTCCCAGGCACTCTCATCCCTGGTCAAATTGGAGCTCAGGCGTCCCAAGTTTTAACCAGATTCAGAAGGAGGCTGGTGCAGGGGAGAGAAACAACACCGCTTCACACCCAGCTGCTCAGCATCCGCGCTGTTTGTGAACCGGTTAGAAATGCAGATTCGCAGGTCCACCCCTGGCCCTATAAGGCAGATTCTGCAAGATCACCTAGAAATGCAGATTCGCAGGTCCACCCCTGGCCCTATAAGGCAGATTCTGCAAGATCACCATTGCTTCAGTTGCACAATAGATTTGAGAAGCCTTGCTCTGGAGGACTGACCTTCATCGTCTCCCTCAATGAACTTTGTCTCCAATGCTCATGAGTTAGACTGTTTTGAGTCCTGTTGGGGGAGCAGGGACCTGGCTGTTCCTTTTCACAACCGGGGTCAGTTTGCTTCCTCTGAGGCCTCCTTTGTTTTGTCTCTCCTTTCTGGCCATGACCTGGGGTGGGAGGAGAAAAGGAAGAGAAAAGGTTCAAGTGGCCACCCTGGGCAGGACCCTGCCGGAGTTCTCTTTTTCTGTGCTGTGAATGTTCCTTCTCCTTGCCCTCAAGGAGGCCTCTCTGCCCGCTTGCAGTTTTTATTGCTTTTAAAATCTATTTTATATTCCATTATGAGATGTCGCTGTCCTCCCTCTCGCTCAGCCGTTCTGCAAGCTACATTCTAATCTAGGTTAGAACATTTCATCAGATGGTCCCCGATTAAAATCCAATAAAATTTAAAGCAGGGGGGAAAGTACAGACTAAAGCAGATGCGGTGCACATGTGGATTCTGAGTGAAATTCTGATTTGAGCCTTCCGCGTGCGTTTGGGAGACCGCCTGTGAGGTCTGTATTAAAAATGAAACAAAACAATAAAAGCCATCTCCGGCCTCTTGCCATATAACCTGTTGTGTGTTTAACCTTAGGAATTAAATATTGTCCCCCAGGACCTCAAGGGAGTAATACATGTATTAGCTACTTACTATTCTAGAGACATGAATTCAAGTGTGATATGACAGGTCTCCCCTCTCATGTCTCCCCTCCTTGGATGGCATTTTCCTTTTCCAGTCTCTCCTCTCTCTCTCTCTCTCTCTCTCTCTCTCTCTCTCTCTCTCTCTCTCTCTCTCTCTTTTCCACTGCCTCTCTATAATAAAGCTCTGTTCTTCAAGGCAACATCACCCTTGTTCCTCACAAGTGAGGGAAAATAAAACCAGTCTGAAGAATTGGGAGGAAGCTGATTTTCCTTTTGTCCCACACAATACTAATACCATGCGTGTTTTTTTATGGAACATGGATTACAAACCTGTTTCTAGTGTATGTTTTTCTTGTCACATTTCTCAATATATGTAATTAGATGCATCCTGCGTACGTGTATTTTCTACCCCATTCAGACTGATGCTTTCTCCCATTCTGGGCAGGAATGTGCATCCACCACAAACCCCCTTCCTTTCAGATAGCACCAGAGCTGCAGCCAGGCACAGTGAGTGTCACACGCAGGCTGACATCTTCACTCAGAATCCCCATTAAAATTCCTAGTATAAAGAGTTTTGGCTTTAAGCAGCATTTCTTTTTCTAGGAGCTTAAGGAATTGTCATAATTGCCAGAGACGAAGCCCGGGCGATGTGGAAGGAGAGACAGAGTGTAATTAATGTTGTCATTGATTTGGGGATGGTCTCTCTTCCCTCACACTTCCTCCACCTTGCCGGGACACAGGTTATACTGAACGCATCATCGGTGGTGCTGGGAGGGAAGGTGTGCATTCAGGAAGATGGGGGTACTGTTTACAAACCATTATTGTGTATACGGGGTCTAGCAGAGTGGGAGTGAGGGAAGGGAGCGAGAGCTAAAACTCAAATCAGTCACTTGCATTGTTTGTTAAACTGGAGGAGGAGGAGAGCTGCTGAGAGGGTCTCTAGTATCTGTTATTCAGTTTTAAATATTTCAATTATGCTTCTCCATTGGTATGGAAAATTGAGAGCTGGCTATAAAATGCTTATAAAAATAACCATACTTGGAGCAGTTTAATTACTTTAATGAAATGGAGACAAATATTTGTAAGTGAAGAGCATGCTCGTAGATAATGCAAGTAGAATACATGTATTATTCAGCAAATGACTTAATTAGTTTTTAATTAGTAGGAATTGCAATAATTTTTCAGCATATCTTTTATTGGAATGGGTTTTAATAATAAAAAAAAGCATGTGGGTATCCTCTGTAGAAAGCCATTTACTGTAGAGCAGGATAACAGATTTGTTGTTTCAACTAGAAAAATTTCAGTTCCATTATGAGCTAATTATAGTTCAACTTATCTTAGCAGAGCTCAGTGTAGCGCTTCCTATATGTCATCTACAGTCTGCACACATTTACACAGGTGAAGCAGCAGGAAGAGGGCTTGGTCTCTGGATTCTACAGCCTTTTGAAAGCCTATTGTCATACTCATCCATCCATCTACCCACTCATCCATCACTAATCCATGATCCATCCATCTATCCACCCATCTGTCCATCTATCCACCCACTCATCCATCACTAATACATCATCCATCCATCCATCCATCCATCCATCCATCCCTCCATCACCAATCCATTATTTGTCCATCCATCTATCCATTCATCCACCCATCATCCATCCATGATTTATCCATTCATTCATTGCCCACCCATCCATCTCCTCCATCCATCCATTCACCTTCTATCCATCCATCATCTACTTATCCATTATCCCTTTCCATCCATCTATCCATCTACCCATCCATAATCAATCCATTATCTATCCACACATCATCTATCCATCTATCCATCAATCATCCATCCATCAGCTATTCATCCACTACCCATCCTTCACCCATCTACCCACCCAACATCAATCTATTTTCTATCCACTCATCATCCATCCATCCATCCATCCATCCATCCACCCCCATCCATCCACCCATCCATTCATTAATCATCCACCCAATAGCCATTCGCCCACTACTCATCCTTCATCCACCCTTCCATCCTTTATCCATCCATTCACCCTCTGCCCATCTATCATATATTTACTCATTATCTCTTATCCACCCATCTATCCATCCACACCCATCATTAATCCATTATCCACCCACCCATCTATTCATCCATTACTCATCCATCCATTCATCTTCCTTCATCTGTCCATTCATCCTCTATCCACCCATCATCTATTCTCATTATCTTTATCCACCCATCTATCCATCTACCCATCCATCCATCCATCCACCCATCCATCCATTAATCATACACCCATTATCCATTCATCTACTACCCATCCATCCATCAACCTTTCCATCTTTCATCCATCCATTCATCCTCTATCCATTCATCATCTATTTATCATTATCACTTATCCATCCATCTATTCATCCACCCATCCATGATCAGTCCATTATCAATCCATCATTTACCCATTTATTATCCATCCATTAATTTATCCATCATCTATCCATTCATCCTTTATCCCATCATCCACCACCATCTATCGATTTATCCATCAATCCTTCTATTGTCTATTCTTTTATGCACACACTGAATATCGCATGTTAGGAAAGGTACTGGGTATTAGAGACTTAAAGAATTGCAAGACCCAGGGCCCTAGAAAAGTTCCAAGTCCATTGGAAAACCTGGACATATAAATGAATACTTACAATCAATTTTGCAAATGGCAATTCTATAACTATGTATGGAGTGATTTAAAAACAAAGATGAAGAAATGCCCAGATCCAACTGGGACTTTCAGAGAAGGCCTCTGAGAACTGATTTTCAAGTCCTTGTAGGGCCATCCATGTGGTGATTACGAAGAAAACCACTAACTTGTGCTGTGTTTAGGAAACAACCAGAGCTAGAAGGAAGCGGCTAGAGAAGACCTTTCCCAGGGCCTTGAACATCATGCTGCTGAACTTCCCTTACTAGTTCTTTGATTTTCAGAGTATCCATGCCCATTATGAGGAGTGTGGAAGAGAAACAGAAATGCTATAAAGAGCAAAAGAACGTGGCTTGGAGCCATACTCAGCACCTTTCTCCTGCAACAAACTTATTGAATAAAAAGAGGCCATGGGACTGGTAAAGTGAGTAGCTTCCCACCGTGCTTCTCTTTCTTGGAGGGGGGGGGAGGCAAGAGTGTTCAGAGTCCTGGTAAATGTGATTTTTAATAGCTGTGCAACAGTCACCAATATGCATGTTTGCATGGCCTGTAATTTATTAAGGCCACCTTCTGTCATTGGAGATTTTACTATTTCCATTTATTACAATAATAAATAATGCTATAATAAACATATTTGCCCATAAATCGACTTGTGTTTCTGATGATTGCCTTAGGGAAATTATCTAGAGTTGGAATTAATAGGTCAAGAGATATAAAAATTTTAAGACTATTGATGCATATTGTCTTTGTGTTTTCACAGAGGGAGTATATTGGCATAATAAAAGACACAAATGGTGCCGGACAATAGGAGGCTTTTTATAATGATTTTATGTTTTTAATATTTTCCAACTTGATAGAAAAGAGCATCTCATTGCTAGGGTAGTTTACATCTACTAATTATAATGTCCATTTAATGTATGGTTTGTGTAACTTCTAGTGATGGGCTCTGAGAAAACACACACACACACACACACACACACACACACACACATACATACACACACACACACACAGAGCCCATATCTTTCCCCAACGCTCTTATATTGTTTCAATATTTTTGTTGTTGATTTATTTCTCTTACAGATAAAGTAAAATAAAATAAAATAAAAATGTAAAAGCAAATTCTCTGATATTTGCTACATTCCTTAATGTTTCCGATCTCATTTACTCATCTACAACTCTCAGAATCTCTTGGGTGATCTTTTGTTCCTATGGCAATGAGCTTTTCAGCGCTACTGGGCGTTGAAGTCTAAGTCATTCCCCAGAAAACATGTGTGGAAAGCCATGGAAAAGAAATGAGTTCTTTAGATTTGTTCTTTCCCTTTCCTTCTTTAATGTGTCTGTGTGCGGAGTGGATGCGAGGGGAGGTCTAACATTGATGGTGTCTTTCTCAAGCACTCTCCATCTCATTCCTTAAGTCAGGGATTTCCAAGCAAACTCCAAGCTCGCCTGTTCAGGCAATCTACTCTAAGGACCCCGTCTCTGCCGTCCAGGCTGGAGTTAACTGGCTGAAGTCTGCTGTGCTGCTCTGGAGGTCTGAATGCTGGCCCTCATGACTACACTCGAAGTATCGCAGCCACTGAGCAAGCCCCTTAGCTCTCATGAGTTTTTATATTGGAGCATGTCAACAAAATGTTCGGGTTCTTGCCAATTGTAATATATTTTAAGAGGACCGGCTTCCTTCTTTGAGCTCCAGATTGAAGAAAACAAAACAAAACAAAACAAAACAAAACAAAAAAACAGGAACATTTTGATTGGATATCACTACTGTCAATCATGTATAATGTATGGTTTGACTTCTTTAGGCAGATGAAGGAAGTAGTTCAGATCCTGTAATCATGTCTGCTCCTAAATTAGTATGTATGGAGAGAGAGCGAGAGCGAGCGAGAGCGAGCAAGCATGTGCCTTCTGTTTGGTTCAGGTCTCTGAAACACTTGAAGGAAAATTGATATCTAAGGATTTTTAATGTTATCTAGGGTAGAAAATAAAGGGGCTTTGTTGTAATAAAGTCTGATATCCAGGACTCTCATTCACTAGCTTTAAAGAGGAGGTAGTAATTAAATTGGGACCAAATAGGAGAAAAAGACTATCGACTTTTAGACACAATATTTAAATCCTTTGATTCTGATTCTAGTAATATATTTTTATCAAATACATCATTAAATGTTAAACAAGAGGGTTTTGTAAATAACTGTATAATATTTTGAAATGATCCTCTTCTTCCTGTAAGGGTTTTTTTTTTTTTAAATGCTAATTTTTTACAAAGAGAGTTTAGAGTAACTTGAGCACCAATCTTCCCTCAAAACAATCTGGTAAGGTTGGAAATGTAAAAATGAATTAGGATGTTTTATTCATAGGTTTGATGAACTGATATTTTAGATTAACACCGTTGGTATTGAAAAAAACATGTGACCCTCCAAACGTCCCATAATGCCCTGTAGAAATAAGAAACTGGATGAGCCCTCTCCCAAGTGGGACAGGTGAACATTTGTCTTTGACACAGGTCTGAGAAATAGTGGCTACACCACAGGCCTACAGGAAGATTGCATATAGGACTATTTTCTGCTATGTGGGGCTCCTTGTCCAGGTTCTAACAGAGGGATGAAAATAACAGCTCTGGGGTTTGATGGACAGAAACACATGTAGGAAATACCAAACGAACTGCAGATAAACTGGGGTGAAACGGTCTGTTCAGGATGACACCCACCCCCGTGTGGTGACGCCTTTCCGACAGAGATGCCTGGCTTCATAGCCAGGTTGACTCTGAAATCCTTCTGTGATGGATGAGCACGTGGACACCACGTGGCGTTGACATGTGGTCCAGCCAGCTAGGGTCATCTGGCTTCTCACGTGCGTGCGTCTGTTGGCCGTGGTTCTCTTTACTTTGAGCTTGTGGGAAGTACGTTTTTTGCTGAGAAACCAGGTCTTTAGGAGTCATGTCAGGGAGTCTTGATTTTCGCTCTTTGGCTTTTCCTAATTTCTGTCTTCACGGTCCCTGGAGTTCTTGGGAAGGCTTAATAATAATGCGTTGTAATCCAGAGAAATGTCACAAATGAACTTCAATTTCTTTCTTTTCTTTTCTTTTTTTCTGTATGTAGAATGGGCTAAGTTGTCTGCTTAATTCTTGTTGTGTTTTGATAGTAAAATAGAAATTACATGTACGGAAGTGGCCAACAAATACGAGATATGATATCGCAATATTAAGTTTGAGCAAGCATAGCTTTCTTTTGTAATTTGATTGTTTTGGGTGAAATAAGGCTAAGGTCCCCTGAAAGCACACTCTTTGTCCAAAATGGCTATTGTCCTGTAGTGAATGAAATTCTGAGCCTGGTGATTTGTGGCCAATCTTGTTTTTGCTTCCTGCCCTGGCAAGGTTTAGTACCTGAGAGCACATGTGTATTCTTTCGTGTCACCACAAGGTGGTGCTGGTGTATCCAGTAAGACGCTTCACCCATCCAAAAAAAAAAAAAAACCCTCTCCATTTCAACCTTAATTTATGATCAGGATTTACAACTCGTTGTTATAACGTTGCCTTTTCTAAGCTATCAATTCTCTGTTTCGTTTTTAAAAATTCTATCCATGTAAAATTACTCTTTTCTTTTTTTCTGAGGATTAAGTTTGCTTTGTGACAAATTCGTGTCTTCACTGCTGAGTAATTGACTCCGTGTCTGGGGGGGGGGGGCGAGGAAGGAGACGCTCAATTCTGCCCTTTCTTTACTGGTTTCTCTCAGGTCCCACCCTTGGGCTTATTGGCGGCCCAGCGCTGTCAGGGTCGGTTTTAGATATGTTTTAATGAACGGTCAAATGGGAGGGAATTTTCTCTATTGCTAATACAATGTTTTAGGCTCCTCTGTGTGTGAGTGTGGTCAAGCTACAGGACCTTTTTGAGCCTCCGTTTATCATCTGTAATGTGATAATAATGGTCAAAGTAGTCTCTGGATTGCTACCAAAGTAAAGGCAATGATATATATATATTTTTTTCCTCATCTGTAAAATAGAAAGATAATAGCTGCTTCAGGACTGTAGGCTGAGCAAACAAGAGAAAACACACATAATTTGTAGCATAGTCTGAATGCTCTGTGAATGCGAGTAACTATTGTCATTGTCACCCAGGAGGTCTTAGAGTGTGCTTGGGGCTGGGGCCGGGGTCAGGCTGGAGAACTTGGCTCTGTAGGATGGCAGAGGGCAGCTTCCTAGAGGTTAAGAACAGATGACAGAAAGAGGAAGGAGCAGAAATGCTGAGAGTTGAGGCAGGCGGAGAAAGCTTGATCACACCTGTGATCACGGACCTTCATCGGAAGTGGCGGGCTTGGTCTCTGTCTTCTCCCCCTTTTGTCACCACTTCACTCTGTGGAAGAGTAAACTATCCATATTCACACTAGCCACCTCCATGTGTGGGCTCTATAACAGCGTTAGAATGGAAGGCAGGGGGTCCAGTTTCCCTCCAGGCAACCTTGTGGAGGAGTTTCCGCAGGCTAGAGCCAGCCACTCAGAAGCTAGAGGATAGCAGACGCACAGACTTGGAAGCAAAAATCCCTTGTTGATGGTGGTCATTTTCTGATTTGATGGTTGTTTAAAATTTTAATAGCAACTTTTTCCCCTTTGTGTCAGACTAGCTTCTTAGAAAGATTTGAATGAATGTATAAGATGTGGCCGATAATATCAGGGTTCTGGATGTTAGTATTAAAACAGGTTATCAGGAGTTTAATTGTGGGGTTATATGCACATGCGTTCATTTGAACATGTGCACGTGTGTGTGTATGGTGTGTACATATGCTTGAAGTGAAAGAACTCATGATCTGGGAATGCTGGATTGGACAAAATATATTGGCTTATCAGTTTCAGCTATAAAAGTAAGGAGCAAAGATAATTACTCTCTCTGTCTCTGTCTCTGTCTCTGTCTCTCTCTCTGTCTCTGTCTCTCTCTCTGTCTCTGTCTCTCTCTCTGTCTCTCCCTTTCCCTCTCTCACTCTCTCTATCTCTTACACGCACACACAGACACATTCTATACACCCTAGTTCCAGTTTAAAATATAGGACAATTATTTGTCCCAGTAGAGTTGAAAATGGAACAAACATTAAAAATATGGGTCATTCCTAACTGTGTTTGGGATACCTAGTAATTTTGCCCTTGAGGGGACATGAACATTATTTTCTAGGGCAGCAATAAGCCAGGTCTCTCTTTAAGAACCCTAATGGGGGAAAAAAAACATTGCAAAGCATGAATAAATATAAGACATGGGGGTTGGGGTGAAGCAGATAACAGAAAGGGAGAGGAAGCAGGAGTTAGAGAGTGGGGGAGGTAGAGAAAATAAGGACATTTTTACATTGTTAGGAGTGAAACCATTACCTACACCATATACATTATGTGCTCAACATACACCAGCTGTATGTTCCGATGCATGGTAGATGTAAGCTAAGCTAGGTGTCTGAGTTAGGGTTTTACTGCTGTGAACAGACACCACGACCAAGGCAAGTCTTATAAAGGACAACATGTAATTGGGACTGGCTTACACGTTCAGAGGTTTAGTCCATTATTGTCAAGTTGGGAGCACAGCAGCATTCAGGCAAGCATGGTGCAGGAGGAGCTGGGAGTTCTATGACTTCATCTGAAGACTGCTCGTGGAAGACTGACTTCCAGGCAGCTAGGGTGAGGAGGGTCTTAAGACCACACCCACAGAGACACACCTACTCCAATAAGGCCACACCTCCAAAGAGTGCCACTCCCTGGGCCAAGCATATACAAACCATCACACTAGGCACGAGGTTACCATAGCTGGGTTGGCAGGTTTGCTCCTGAATGACGCTGTGACCAAGTTGATTTCAATTCCCTCAGTTCTCAACTGGGGTTAGTGGTATCCATCTTTGTACACTTGTAGCTACAGCAAGTAAGATACAGTGTGTGTGTGTGTTCAGAGACATGAGATCCACACTATGGAAAGAGCAACCAGAACTTGCCATTCAGGTAGCCTAGGAGCCCTTTCTTTCCCTAGCTTTTGCTTTACTTTCTCACATAGGATAATATATATCCTGGAGTCTGGGCAGGGTGACAGCCTTCTGAATTATAAGGAGGCATTCTGTGGAAAATGTGCTGGTTAGGTCGATCAAGTTGGAGGTGCATGCCTGCTCCATCCTTCTGGGCCTCCCTCTCCCTCACACACCCCCTTTCCTGTTTAAGCATTTGTGAGTAGCTTTGTGGGGTTGTCCTTTGCAGGCTGTCCTTGACAGCATCCACTGTGTCTCCACGTGCATCAGGCCTCCAAAGACTGGCTCCTCAGCCTCCCCTCAGCTAAGTTTGAAGACAAAAGCCAACACTACATGGGACAAAGGTAGTGTGTGGGACTGCTACCTACCTGCTTGAAAGAGCCCTGGAGTTAACCTGGAGTTAACCTAATAAGAGATTGAAATGAACAGGCTTCGTTGTGAATATTTTGAAATTGTTTTAGGGGAAGTTTGCTCTATGTTTTTAAAAATCAGCGTGTACCAACCATGTTGGTGTCCGGTACCCTGGAACCATTTTTTTCTCTGTTTAAAAAGATCTGTGATTTATTCAGTCTTCTCTAGGAATCATATGTGTTTCTAATGTGTTATCTATCCCTGATTTTGCCATGAGAAGAGAGCAACGTCATGGTACGCATACAAGCTAGTCCCTGAGCTCTAGTTTGACTGGGTTTTGCTACATGTTTTCTTTCTCTTAAAATACAAATTGGTGATTATTACAATGGGAAGGAATAGCAGTGACTAACTTCAGTTATTTTATTTTCAAGGTTAATTTTAATTTTAATTATGTGTATGTGACGTGTATGTGTGTGTGTGTGTGTGTGTATGTGTGTGTGTGTGTCTGTGTGTGTGCATGTTGGTACACACACATGAGTTCACATGCTTTTAGTGGCTGGAGGCATTGGATTCCCAGGAGCTGGAGTTACCAGTAGTTGTGAGTTGTCTAAAGTGTGTGCTGAGAACTAAACTTTGATCTTGTGTAAGATCAGCCAGCTCTCTTACCCTTTGAGACAGTTCTCCAGCCCTCGTTATCTTAGAACTTGGACACACCACCTGCCTTATGCCCTGTGGTCCTTGAAGGCCTTTGTGGATTTGAAGGACTGGTTGAGGCTGAGTCTTCCTTGTCTGAAACGTTTCGGTCCAGAAGAGATTTGGATTTAGAATTTGAAGGGTGGGGAATATTCTCATATGCATAATGAGATAACTTGGGTAGGGACGCCAAGTCTAAGCACAACATTTTTTTTAGGTTACAAACACACAATTCTAAAGACTATTTTATATAGTTTTGTGCATAGAAACAACGTGTTATAGCATGCAATTTTCTCTGTGTGGCATCCTTCGGCTGCTCAAATTTTGGATTTGGAAATGTTTAGATTCTGGGTTTTAAAATGTGTTCAACTTATATTTCCATTTGAGAAACAAATAAGCAGATTTGGAGACATCAATAACTCCTTAAGACTTTATTTCACCAGTTGGCAGATCCTGTTCTACAATGTGCCCTTGATTTGATTTTCTTTTTAATCTTGTTGTACATGTATATGTGTGGTAGTCTTTTTATATGAAAAATGAACTACAAATAGACACGAATATAGGCATACACACATGTGGTAGGGTGTCCAATTGCAGATTCTGTGATGACCAAAGCAGTCTGTGTATTCCCCTTCATTTGTGAACGCCATTAGCCACACATAGTTATGGAACAGCTAAAATGTGGCTGATGTGACACGGGGGCTTAGTTTTCCTTTATTAATTTGGACTGAAATAGCTACGTGCTCATGTGGCATATAACCAGGAGCTGGAGGAACAGAACTGTCTAGTAGAGTTAAGACGATTCCTGAGTTCAGGGCCTGGCAGAGGGACAAGAGAGTCATAAAGAAGAGAGGGTCCTGAGTGTCCTGAACGTTTACTCTGAGGTGACTGTGTGGCATGAAATTGGGGGTTCTTACGCATGGAGCACTTAACTCCACTTCTCTGTCTCAGTCATAACGCGCACATTTTAGATTCACCATGTGGGCAAACCTCAGGCTCTTTGGGGGCCTTTCCCCTGTTGAATTATTCGTATGAGGCTGCACAGTCGCCTGGATGACTCTGGTTATGTGCTCTGCTTTCTAATGGCCCACTTTCAAAGCGTGGATCTCATCAGGGAGTTATCCACATAGGTAATTGGTTTCATTGGTCCTGCTTAGAAAGAACATGAAGTTTCCTGATCTCCTCCCTTACAGTCCTGTAGCCAGTGGCCCTTACAGGCGGGAGAGGCAGGCAGGGGTTCACTGTAGAGCTGTAGCTCAGAACGGGGCCGAGCCAGTCATTAGCTGCCTGTGCTTTGGCAAGCACATAGGTGCTCTGTCCTGCTCTTTCCTCATCTGCAAAGCGGACACAGTGATAACAGTGCCCCTTTTACTAGACCGGTGGCAAGATTGAATGAGTGGATGTTTTTGACACTACTCAGCACAGTGGGGGTGCAGTGCTCAGCCACATTCTGGTGTCAAGGGTCACCTGTGCCTAAGGAGCCATCAGGAAAACCAGCCTGCTTTCTTCAGCAACTGTGTGGAGAGCTACCAACCCTGTACTGAACAACAGGGTGTTCACCCAGTTCCTGGAGTCCTGTCCCCACGCGTAAACCTCACTTTGCAGGGGACTTCAGGGAGGCTTTCCAAGGCCTGAATGCTGTGTGCCTGCTCATAACTCCTGTGCAACCTTTTTAATTATGTTCATACCAGTGGCTGGCCCTGATGCCGTGAGCTGCCCCCTGGCGACAGGTTTGTCAAATTTTCAGGGATCAGCACAACTATTTTCGGGATTGTTTTGCCTTTCATCATATCTCCTTTACCCCTCCAAGTAAGCATGACTTTGGGGGTTGAATTAGATTTTGAAAATTTGAAGTAGCCGTTTACCATGTTCAATTGTACTCCTTTTGGAAATAGAGTCAAGTCTTCTCTTTATCTTGTGTCTTACAATCTATTGACGTGAATTCCAGCATTGACCTCTTTGACAGTACAGACCAAGTACCAAATTCACCCATTCAATGCTTTATTCACAATGCATTTGACGTCGTTCTAGAAGGTGGAGATGAAGTTTAGATGTACAGGACGGTCTCAAAAGTTTTCCCAAGCTATAAAGGATTAAACTACATGGCATTACTTGGTTTTTAGTTATTGCCCTTTGGTAGGAGGGAAGTAGGGGTGGGGTTGCGATAACTTGGAAGAGAAAGAAGGTAATGATACCATTACCAGGTCCTGATCTCTTAATTCACAGGGGTTCCGCCCCGAGCTCCCTTCACCTGTCCATTGTGATGGACACCGAGAGTGTGGGTATGAATGGAGCGGAATCTTGACTCTTTTTAAAAACTAAATAAATTTGTTGTATGTGCATAAGTGTTTTGCCTGTATGACTGTGCACCATGTGCTTGCCTGGGACCCTTGGTGACCAGAGGAGAGCATCAGATCTCCTGGGATTTAGAGTTACAGGTGGTTGTAAGCTGCCATGTGAGCATTGGGAAATCGGACCTGGGTCCCTTGGGAGAGCAGACAGTGCTCAGTTAAGACTGCTGAGCCATCTCTCTAGAACCCTGGCTCTTTTCTAGAACACCCACCCATGCCCTGCAAAGTGGAAATGACTAGTTGTCTCTCCAGAATCACAATTCTGAAGAACCATGTATGACCTAAAACTTGAACCCACCTGTGTTTAAGCCTACTTTAGATAGGAGAGTCTGGTTGTTCCTGGGGTGATAGTCACTCTGTAGCAATTTGCAGAGCAGGGCACCCAGACACAGGCTCACCGACATGCCTCTCTAGCTTATTTGCTTTCTCGAACACAGGCAGTTCTAAGTTGGGCGTGAGATACCAGATACTGTCTGAGAGGAAAGAGATGTAAGAACTTGTGTGAAGGGAGTTCAGTCCCTGCTGGGGTGCTCTGGAGGGCTCTTCTGGAGCAGTGGAAGCCTCAAGGTTGAGAGGTGACAGGAGGAAGATGGAAAGTGTAAACCCTGTTTGAAGCTACTCAGCTCAGAGGTGCTCCGTGCTCAGAACAGAGCTGAGAAGCAGAGTGAGATGCGGAGACTGGAAACGCCTCTGCTTGCTAATACGCGTCTCTTCCACAGCAGCTTTGAAGAGGAGGCTGCTGTACACAGGACTTTACTCCAATTCAGTGAGTTTTACAAGACCACAGGGGGGACTTGTTCCCATTTGAACAAGCCGAAAATGTCTTAGAGCTGACAGCATAATGAGTAATTTTTTTCTTTGTTTAATATTTTTGATACAGATCGGAGAGTGGTGGTTTCCATCATTTCTGTCCGATATTATCTTTCTCTGTATTTTCGGCTTTGTATTTCAGCTTACTAGAAGGTTTAATTTCTGATGTAAGTAATAGCGCCAAACAAAAGCAATTATTTAAAATTGTTATTAATGAATATCTAAAATCATGCACTGAATACACTATTTTTCTGGTTTACTAGTTAATTTCAATCTGGCTTTAAAAAAAAAACAGAAGTTAAATTACATTTATTATTTAATCATTTAAATTTGTGTGTCTGTATGTGTGTAGGTGCTCATGTGCCACCACGTGCATCTAGAAGTCAGAGGACAACTGGCAACACTTGCTTTTCTCCTTCCACCGTGTGGGGCCTGGAGAATCAAACTCAGGCTGTCGGGCTTGGCAGCAAGCCCCTGTTACCAGCTGAGCCCTCTCACTCAACCCTGACTGGTGATCTTAGCAAACTCTCTCTCTTTCTTCTCTACTTCTGTCTCGTTGTCTTTATATTCTTGGTTTGTGAGTGGCGTTTGGCCTTCAGAAACTGGACAGTAAGAAGCCAGTGAGGAAGAATTTGGCCGGCGAGGGTGAGTGAGGTTGACGGTGTGTGTGTGGTGGGAAGGTAAGAACCACCCAGATAAACTCATCTTGGATTCCATTTATGACAGGAAGGGAAGTGGAGTCATAGAATGATGCTTTTGTTCTGGCCTTGACTGACTGGTTTTCAGGAACCTATTTTCGACTATTTGCTATCCAGCGCTATAATTTACTTGTTTTGGAGTATGTGCCTATCAAGTTGAGGCTCAGAGATCTTGGGTGATTTGCCTAAGGTCAGCCAGCTCTGCTTCTGGGTCCTGTTCATGTTTTAAAACATAGCCTCCCTCTGTCTTTAAACCTGGGAGCTTCGGATCAGACATTCTTCTTATATTCTGCCCACAAGGTGGAGTTGATTATGGTGCTGGAACAGCAGCATTGTTGTGGGCTGGAAGTTTCCCCTGTCCCCCTTTTCCCCAGTCTGTATGTCTTGTATGTTGAAATTCTAACCTCCAGTGATGCTGTGCCTTTGCGAGTCAAGTAGACTGTGTGGGTAGAACCCTGATGAATGGGGTTGTGGACATTTGGAAACATACCCCAGAGTGTTCTCCATCACCCCTTTTTCTTTCAAGTAAAGCTCCGTGGAGAACCTGAAGCCTGCTCCAGGAAAATGGTTCTCAGCAGAGCCCGGCATGCCTGCTCTCCATTCTCAGATGCCCCAGCCCCCAGAACTGTGTGAAATACATCTTTGTAGCCTATAAAACATCTAGCCCGGGATTCGGTTGTAGATCCCAGCTGACTCAATGCTCTTTGTTCCTATTCTGCACGTTAAGTCCCATGCCTCACGTCAGTTCTACAGGGCAGAGGTGATTAAGACATTTGACAGGTAAGGACACAGAAGTTTAGATCTACTGTTTAGAACTCAGTGAGCTCTCTATGCCCCTGGATGCCAGAGTGCGTGCACACACACACACACCTGGCAATGGGATTGGTGCCCCTTTAAGGTCAGTAAGCCAGAAGACAGACAGACAGTGACTGCCCTGGCCTGCCAGTCCTCAGGAGCCCTGTGGGGTAACGCCTGCTCTCTCCCTTCCTGCTGCTGTGTGCTGCCTCTGTTGCTTGCCAGGGCAGCAGAGACCTTCTGGGGCTCTGCTGGCAGCCTCCTGACTTGTCTCACTCTTAGGTCAGGGCTTCATCTGGGCCTTCCTCTCCACTGGTCCCTTTTCTCTTTGGTTTTCTTTGCTGGGTGCTTACATCAGCAGTTCGCAGGTTCCCTGTGCCCTGTAGCACTCCACAGACATGATTGGGGGTGTGTGAAAAAAGGAAACTACGATAGTTCCATCCCTCTAGATGATTCATAAAATTATATATACTACACTTTATATCTTATGCTTGTTTATAAATTAGATACAGTAAGAGATTAGCAGTAACAGTAATAAAATCGGACAATTATAAGATTATCCACATAAAACTCATTTGAAGCATATGAACCATTTATGTCTAGAATTCCCCATTTACTATTTTAGGATCACTGTTGACTCTGGGTAAATCCATGAACCATGAAGCTGGTTAAGCAGTGGCTACTGTGACCCAGAGGTGGGGACTCAGGGCTTCCTGCCTGTGTGGTCAGAGCTCATCTTTGCTTTTGCCATGTCACCTTCTCCTGTCAGAACAGAGCTTGGACTCATGGTTGCTGAGTCTCTCTTTGAAGTTCCCATGCCAGGGCTTCACACACAACACACGCAACGCCGTGGTCTCCTCTCTCCCGCCTCAGGAAAAGGCTGATGCTTCTCCTGTGCCTCAGAGCAGGTGGGACTCAGGACTGTGGGGAGTAACACAGACGCTCTGTTTGTATTTTCTAATAGAAAGGAAAGACTGCCTGCTCTTCATGATCTTGACAAACTGAAGGAACACTGGGCTTACTCAGGTTGCCACCTGAGCTCAGCTGGAACCCAGCAGAAGTGTGGAGTGCCAGTGCCCAAAGCAAGAACTAAATGAGAAACATAACCACTTCTGCAAGCTCAGGCTTGGTTAGGAAGAGAGTAAAGATGGGAGATGGGCCCAACTCTGTGGGGAAATTTATTATTATTAGTTTTTATAAGCTCTGAAGAACAGAATTCCTTTTTCATTTAGAAGTCAGTGAAAACAAAAAACTGAACAATAAATCCTTTGAGGGTTATAAATGTGTAAGTTTGACATCACGGCTCCACATAAACATCCACAATATCTCGTCATCCAGGTATCCTCCTTGATTTGGATTTTTATCATTTACTTTGTCTTTTTTTGTTTGTTTCTTGTTTTTTTCGAGACAGGGGTTCTCTGTATAGCCCTGGCTGTCCTAGAACTCACTTTGTACACCAGGCTGGCCTCAAACTCAGAAATCCACCTGCCTCTGCCTCCCAAGTGCTGGGATTAAAGGTGTGCACCACCACTCCTGGCTCACTTTGTCTTTTGTTTTCTTCTTCCCCTTCCTCCTCCTCCTCCTCCTCCTCCTCCTCCTCCTCCTCCTCCTCCTCTTCTTCTTCTTCTTCTTCTTCTCCTTCTGAAAGAGAGGTGGTAGACCTTATTTTTCTTTCAAGCCTTTTCTTTATAGGGTTTTTGTTTTGTTTTGTTTTGTTTTACAATTTTGTGCCATGAATTCAAATTTCAGCAGTTTATCTCCTTACAGCTCCTTCCTGGGATTGGCTAAGTCCCAGTTTGCTCTGACCATAAGCACCTGCTCCTGGAACTAGAGCCGAAGTCAGCGTTCAGCTGCAAAGGGAGGGGCCCGCAGAGGCATCCCTAGCATCTTCCAGAGGAGTCTTGCACATCGCTCCTCTTACACTCAGGGATGGGATAGCTCCTTTCTCTATACCTACTACTGGTTACTGAAGAAATTCAAAGGTCAAACAGTGGCTGAGGAGAGAGTAACAACTGGAGTTTACCTGAACTTAATCACTGGATGTTAGCATGCCAACATACACACTGGGGGGAAGAGAGACAGTAGGAACATCCAATCCACAAGAGTGACCCTGTTCTGTCAACGATCGATACCACCTTGGTGGCAGAGTGTGAGTTAGAATTTAGTGGGTGCTTTACCACCTGTATGGGAGAAACCTCAGGGGGAAGTTTCTTTGAAGGATGGGGAGCTAGATAGATTCCTTGATGGACAGACAGGGAGAGGGGCCATGACTAGATAAAAAAAGATAATCTAATAACTAGCTTTTCTCTCACCCGAATCCCTCTCTGCTCAGCAGAGGGCCTTGCTCTCTGTGTGTTTAGTGTGTGTATGGGTTTCCTGACCCCAATAGATGCCCTTTTAAAACAGTTGTTGCTGTCTTCTGTGTCTAAGATTTCTCTCCACTGCTACCTGTGGGACTCCACATGCTTTCTCCCTTTTAAATTCTCTAAGTGGTAGAGAAGAGGAACCTGATCAAGAACCCTAGGTGGTGACACCTTCATCCTGAATGTGTTGTTGTTGTTGTTTTGTTTTGTTTGTTTGAATTTTTTCTAATGCTATAGAAGCTGCTTTCTATATGGCTCATGGATACTGTGCAATGCTAGGGGTGTTCCCATTGTCCACATGCACCAGAGCCCAGTGAATCACTCAGGGCAGGGAAAGAGATAGGCAGCCTTCTCATGAAGACTTGAGAACCCATGGTGAGTATTCCCTATCTATGTGTCTGTCTATCTATCTATCTATCTTTCTATCTATCCATCCATCATCTATTATCTATCATTCATCAGTCTATCTCAATCTATATCTGTGTGTCTGTATCTATCTGTTTTATCTATCATATTATCTATCTGTAATCTATTTATCTATCATTCATCAATCTATGTCTACATTTGCCTATCTGTATCTATCTATCATCTATTTACATAGTCATCTTTCATCAATCTCTGTCTATCTATCTCTATCTATATATTTATCATGTATCATATCTATCATCTATCTACTGTCTATCTATCATATCTCAGTCAATTATCAGTCTGTTCATCTATCATCTATCTATCTATCTATCTATCTATCTATCTATCTATCTATCTATCTATCTATCTGCTATGTTTAAAGTCAAACTCAGGACTTCATGCACTCTTGATAAGCACTCTAGCTACAGCTGTGGCCACCATTTCTCTTCCCCTCCCCATCCCCTTTCTCTGCTTGTTTGAGACGGAATTACCTAGGCTGGCTTTTGAACTTACTCTATGGCCCAGTCAGGCCTTGAGGTTGCAATCCCCCTGCCGAACCTCCCCAAGCATCTGGAATTACAGGTCTGTGCTACTGTTTCCATTTGGGCTATCATAGTTTGTCTTCTAATGTCTAGCATATGGATGCCTTTCATAAAGTAGAATATCTTAAATGGCCTATCTTTAAATAACTTGGACTTCCAGACATGTGTGTTACCCATGGCATATAGCTTCCTGGTTCCCACAACACATGGCTACACAGCTTATGGGTATCTCTGTACGTGTGAGAAGCATGGCCACTATACTTTCCAATAGCTATTGAACAGCAGGATCAGGTACTTTTAAAGAGGGGAGATAAAAATCTTAAAGACAACTATACTTCGAGGGGCCTCAAAGTCAGGACAAAACAGGAAATTGCAAGTAAGAATATAAATAAATCAATATTTTGGGACCAAATTATTTTCTCTCTTGTTGAAATAGGATAAAGGAAAGCCTCGGATGAGTCTCTCAGTACGGACCTAGTCATGCTCATACATGTTGGCTTTTAGTATCTGTTGGGTCCTGTTAGGACTGTATGTGATATTGTTCCCAGTGGCAGATGTGCTTGAACATCTGCCCCTTCAGCTGCTAGCGCTGTCTCTGTGATTTGGGACCTGCCTGATGCATCTAGATAATTAAAGGCGGGCCTTCCGGTTCCCAGCTCGCTCTGTCTTCCACTTCCTGGTCCTGGCCCAATGAGGGGCTCTTTACTATGTGGTCTCACCTCCTCACCCTCTGCACTGTGGTGAACCGAGATCCTCCTGGAACTGTGAGCCTTTGTGCTTTTCCTTCTGTAAGTTGCTCTGCCGGGGCGCTTCTCCAGAGCGATGACCTAAGTAACTAATTCTTCATCTTATGCAATGGTTGTGAAACACTGGCTGCTTCCCTTCCATTTTTCAAGTACGTTCTAGTGGTTTCCACACTTTCTTGCACATGAGAATCACTTGGGGGCGGGGGAGGGTTTAAAAAAAAAAAAAAAGTCAAACCATCCAGGGTGTCCCAGACATTGGTTGAAATCTCCAGGGGGAGGGGTGTGAAGCAGCCCCTGGCGGCTTTGTTTTGTGAGCTTTGTAGGTGATTCTAGTGTGCAGCCAAGTTTGAGAAACAATGTTATAGGCCAGTGGTTTTTCAACCTGAGCCCCGAATCAGCATCACCTGGAGAGCTTGTAAAAACACAGAGGTTGGGTTCCACTGCTGTGACTTCCTGAGTAAGTGACTTAAGAAGGGGATCAGGGATTCGTATTTCTGACATGCTCCCCGTTGATGCCAGTGGTCTGGGGGTTACAGTGTGAGCTCCATTGTTCTCAGGTGTGCTGATACTATAAAGCTTGGAAGGGAAAAGGGACGGTTCAGTCATTACGGAGACATTTGCATCACTTTGGAAAATTCAGGTGATTCACCGGGTCTTGAAAAAAAAAATACCCACAATCATGTTCCTTTGTTCTTATAACTATCTCAAAGTGACCAAAAATACATTTTGTTTCAGGTAGATTTAGCCCAGGGCTTGAATAGTCAGCCAAGGTCCATTCCTTCTAGGTTAAAAGTGAGTTGTAAATGCAAATGCAGGGAACTCTGGGTCCGCTGCTCCTTACTTAACACAGGTGCTGGCTGGTGGCTCATCACTTCTTCAGCGTTCCCAGTTAGAGCGGGAGGAGGGGTGGAGGAGTGAGGGTGGAGGGAGGGAGGCGCGGAGGGGTTGCAGGGGTGTGATGAGAGTCTGTTCTTTAGGGAGACCACAGCTTTTGCTTTATTGAGTTTATAACAGTTCCCGGCTCGGGCGGCTTCTTATTTTGGCTTAGTGCAGTTATTTTTCCTTTTCTATTATAAATATTATCTGCACAACTCTCTTAGCTCTCCCAGTCCCATTTAAGTGTCATTAGGTTTCCCATTAGCAGCTACTGTTGATGGTTTCCTGCAGCGGGCCTCAGCGTGAGCCTCCTTGTTCTGAATTTGATCAGGGGGAAGAGCAAGAGAAAAGGAGGAAGTGTGGACTCTACTAATGTCTGCCTTCCAACTTGAAAACAGAAACCTTCTTCTGAAACCTAGGTCATTTTTTCTCCGGGGAAGCCGGCAGCAGGTGAAACAATTTGTGCATTTATTTCCACAGCCCCCCAAATGGCAACTCCCATTTAATTTCTTTGCTGTTTTTTTTTTTTTCATTTTTAAAAATAAAATAAAAAAGAAAACAAAACCTCCAGCTGTTCAAGTCCTCTTGTGCATCCCCCCCCCCCACCTTCTGCTGGTTGCTACTATTTGATGGCTTTTGCTTTTCTTTCTCCCTAAATCTCTGATTAGTTGAGCAGCCTCAGGTGTCAAGTGCATGATGCCCCTCAGCAAGCTTAAGTGAGTTCCAGAGACAAGGGCACATTTCCTTTATTCAAGGTTGCCCTTTCTAAAGAGAAACAACCACCTCTTGTGCCACATCCCTTACCATGTGTTATTTATTAAACACTATACTTAACAACACATATAATCAGTAAAATTGAAGCAAACAGGAAATCTAAATACAGTTAGAACTCTTGCTTGTTGAGTACTCATTCTGATTAATGTTTTCCCATTAAAAAAAAAATCTGCATTTTTTTTTTAAGGGCTGTGGCTCAGTCAGCATGAAAATTCGGGTTCAGACCCTCAGCATCCAGGCTAAAAGCTGTGCATAGCAGTATATACTTATATCCCTGTGCTGGAGAGGCAGGAGGGTTGCTGGGGCTTTACTGAGCAGCAAGAGACTGTTTAGAAATAAAAGGTGGAACATGATTAAGGTAGACACTCAGTGGCATTGACTTCTGGCTTTCATACACTTTGTGTTGGAATCATGGTTCGAGTCGTCCGGACAGACCATCCCAGGCCAATACAGTTCCATGTGGGGTTTATTGTGGGGGCAAAGGTGGTAACGAAGATGTAAGGGGAACAAGGGGGTGGGTCAGAGGGATCTGCCTTTTATTTGGATTGTGACATAGCTGCCCGAAGGTAAAGGTGGGAGGTGAGCCAAATGGAGTCTGGGAGCATATGGTGGTTGCCATGACAACGGAGGTGTGTGTGTGTGTGTGTGTGTGTGTGTGTGTGTGTGTGTAGGGGCCCTTGTCACCTATGTGTGATGACACTGGGTTTGCCGGTTCCTGATACCAACAATACACATTTGCACATACGTACTCATACACAGGCCACACTGTGTATGTGTATGTATATATTCACACATATATTTAAATAAATGATGCTGTCACTTAGAATTTGTGGTATTAGAAGTCCCTTTCAATTCGTGCACATTAGTGGGCTGCTGTTATTCTCAGTCTTTCTTTACCAAGAAAATGATCAGGCTTAACCTGTCCTCAATTACCTAACTGATGTCAGTTGGAAGACAAATTTGTAAGCGCCACTTCCTGAGATGCACACCTCTCCTCTCTTGCCTCTTGGAAGAAAAGGAAAAATAAAGTGCCTAATTACCCCACGGGCTCCATTTCCTGGCGCCACATCTCCATGATTGTGCTTTTCTGATTAGGAGAAAATTTGCTTTCTCTGACCGCTGCTTAGATTTAGCTCTCTGCCCTTTCCAGCCGAGTAAGAGAGTCCTAATTTACACTGAATACATACGTTTAGTCATTACCACTAAATGTTAGCGAGTCTCGTTGCGAGGCTCCTGGAATGCACTTGTCTGGATAGCTCAGCCTGCTTCTCTGGGGCTTCCACTCAGTTTGAGTCAGTATAGATCAGAGCCTACCCTACAATATGGCTTCAGGTAGAAATGAGGGCGGATTCCCCACTCCTGCCCCCTAGTTGGGGAGCGTGTTCTCTAGCCTCTGGGTCCTATCTACTTGTGCCGAGGAGGAGGAGTCCCAGGAAGTGTCTGCACTTTGATAATAAGCCCCAGGACACAGCCATGGTCAAAATATGCTGTGGCTTGGCAAGTTGCTCTGTTCAGGAGAGTAGTCTAAAAGCCTGCTGGAAAGCAAAGCAAACAGAAGCAACACAAGAGACAGTCTTAAACCTGGCTTCTATCTGCCTGGCTCTCTAGAATGATGGAGATCGCTCATTTGGGTCTTCACATGGGACAGTATCTGGAGTTGAAAGTATACTTGGGACTTCCCGCCCAAGTATAGTATACAGGTAACATCTCTCCTCAAGAATCCATTGCATTCAACTCACAGTGTTAGTGTCAACTGTATTAGTTGCCGTAATTATACACATGTGTTAAGCATGATATAAATGGGTGGAGTATTAATGCAAGGCACCTATGTCTCCTTGGAAAGATTTGGCTAACTGGTTGCTAAAAAAATTTTAACTTAGAGATGGACAAAGTCTCTTCGAAAACTTTTAAAGAATGTATGCCTAGCAGATTTCCAAATTCAGGGATTTTTCCCTCAATGGAAATAAGACACTGCATTGGAGATGTGGTTGGGGCATAAAAGTTGACAAAGGAAGTACACCCTTGGACTCCTGGTAGAAGAAATGGCCTGGACTCTGCACTGACACAGTGACGTATAAGTGGGCATTTGCAAGTATAAGTTCAAATAGAATGTGAAGAAACCCCAACTTCCAGGTTCTATTGTACTCAAGTGACCTGGGCGTGCCTGCTCCTGGAGAATCTCTGGAGGTGTCCCGGAAGCGCCATTCTTCATCCTGTGAACTTTGTCAGTCTTTAGGGGTTGGGGGAATCACATGCCCATAGTCACCTCTGGTGTCAGTGGATTACCATCTTGTGATTTTGGGGAGCAGTACTTATTTTGCATTTCTTCTTTGCTCTGAGCCTGTTAACGTGAAGTGTGCAGCTCAGAGTTCCTTAGTTTCATTATTTAAAAATGTCTGAGGCAAAGCATTTCTGTGTGTAGTATACTTGACTGAAGTGGAGAGAGGGAAGAACAAGATCAAGGTTTTACACTGGAGGGACAAAAACATTTTGTAATTTGATATACAGATATCTGTGGTTTTTTTTTTTTTTTTTAGGCTCGGGCTCTTGGCTACAGGAAGAGGATTTGGCCATGAATCTCACACAGTGCCAGGGTCACATACCATCTGCTTGCTTTCTTCTCATTCCAGTCATTTTTGTCTCTCCTTCTGTAATCTGTCCCTTTTTCCTAGTTCTGTTTATGGAGGAAGCAGAGCTTTCAGCGCAGCCTTCACCACTTCATTTCCTGGGGACTCTTGATTTGGGTGGGTCCATGCTTTTGGGTGGGTCCACCCTCTCTGCTGAGCTCTATCTAGATAGCAACACAGACGTGGGGATGCTCAGGCAAGCTCGCGTGTGTCGGTGCACACATGCACACCCCTCCCCCATAGGCTGATCACATCCTAAGTACTAGAACACCCTTGAGAGTAAAAGTGGGCAGTGGCAGTATTTGTTTTGTTTTATTTTTGTTTTTTTCAGCCAAAAGGCAAAACTATGATTGTTCTAGGTAAACTAGAAATTTGTGCCATTTTTCAAGTGTTTTTGTTAGCCAGAGATAATTTTCTCCTTCAGAGGAGTTCTGGTGTTAGCTAATAAAACTACTACTTCTTCTTCTTCTTCTTCTTCTTCTTCTTCTTCTTCTTCTTCTTCTTCTTCTTCTTCTTCTTCTTCTTCTTCTTCTTTTTTCTTTTCTCACTTCATTACATGTACTTCCAAATTTGGTAAACTCAGCCAATTCCTTGCCTCATTAGGCGAGTGTGTCATTAACTGAAATGAAGTGTGCTATTTCCCCCAGTTGCAATGAAAAATCTTCACTCTGTCCAAGCTTCCTATCTTTGAAATAGCATTCTCTTTGGTTGAGGCACTTGAGTAAAAGGGCAGCTAACTTATAGACATGTAGGGTTCCTTGTGACCACGGTTTGTTTTGAGGTGGTTGATTAAGAAGCAGGGAATGGTATGGAGTTACATCAGCTCCAGTCTGTCTTTGGGACTGGAGTCTGGGAACCTCCTATTTGATGCCCTTTCATTTCTGCTCCCTGACTCTGAACCTTATTCTTTGAAATAATCCACCAGTAATCCTGGATCCTGACCTTCAGCCTCCTTATTATTTCTGTCTTGGACCTCTACTCGGCAAATTCATCCAATCACCCTGAATTGTATGTCGTTGAACTAGGTTATTGTGATGCTGATAAATGAGAACTAAATTGAAGCCATCAGTCTCATTTTCCTTTCTCACCTTATTTCCAGATGTGGAAGTTAATGGGCTTGGATTGGCTGCTAACACGGAGTCTCATCAAAGACCATTTTCCCTAAGGGCATTAGCTGCAATTTATTGATTGGGTAGAGGCCTGAGGCACTTTGGGTGCAGAATAGTATTATGGTCTAAGGAAATCGGTTGGAGCTGAAATCTAAGTCTGCCACCAAATTGAACAGGAACATTGTGACTTTAGATTCAAAAGCCAGGTAGGTTGATAAGCTGGGCACTTTTCAAAAGTCTCACCTCATTAAAAAGAGGTAGGCAACTCTTTCTTTCCTCAGAGAGTAGATATTCAGGCCCTATTTTCTGTGTGCTGAGGTCCGTGTTCTTCCTTAGCTCTCTGCCAGGGAAGGTTACTCTACTTGAGTTGACGGCATCCTCTCTCTCTCTCCTTCCTCTGCCATTCTGAGTCTGTTCCATTCAGGCTTTACCTCTGTTTGGCTCATCCAAAGCCTGTTCTTTTAAAGATCACCAGTGTCCTTCCTCCCCATGACTAAAGGCCAAAGTCAAGTTTCACCTCTCGTTTCTACGATTCCACCTGAGCCTATCATGGCCTCTATCTTCCAGCTCTGAAGTGGTTTCTTCACTAAGTTCCCAAAACGTTAGTCTCTTCTATTTTCTTCACATACTGGGGACTGTGCTGCCTCTGTGCATAAACCTAGGCATCCTGATCTGGATGTCTGAATCCCAGGTTCCCACAGTTTAATGGGCATGCGCTTTGCAGAGTCCATTTCAATTCTTATGCACCCAGTGTTGCAGATTTAAATACTCTCTATCAGCTGAAGGAATTCCTCGAATGCCTACTTCTGACTTGAAAATCTCTCATGTGCATGAGGTACACATAACTGTGTGCTTACTTAATTCCCTGTTTGAGTTTATAATAGATGTGTTGAAAATCAGCATTACTTTTCACTTTGGAGAACCTATGTATCCTGAATCTGGCCATGTCTCGGCATTTGTTCTATCTCTGTGGTCCCAGCCCCTAGCCTTCTTTACCTACTCCACTGCAGCGCCTTTCCTGGACCTCATCTGCGTTGGTCATGAAGCCTACAAGGTCACTTTCAATGGCAGCGAGGCTGTATAGCTTTTCAAAACCGAAGTCAGGCTCTGTGACTCTTCGGCTCAAAACCTTAAATGGATCCATATATCACTCAGTCACAGTGTGAATCCTCACCAAGTTCTATAAAGCTCTTCACAAGTGTTTCTGAGCTAATATCCTAATAGCCTCCTTTTGGGCTCACATTGGCTTCCAGGATTCCAGACATATATTTTTGATTCAGAGATTTGCTCATGGCTGCTTTCTGTGTGGAGCTCTCTTTAGGCATGTGCATGGGCAGTTTTTTCATATCCACATTCAGATGTCACCTCAGTAAGTCATTATATATGCTATATAGCATAGCAGGACTTTCTTGGACCCACCAGTGATATAATTAATGACACAGAGGCTTATTAATATTTTAACGCTTAGGCTTTAGCTGGGCACTCTTCTGATTATTCTATCCTGGCTAATCCTCACCTAACGTCCTGCTATGTGGCCAAGTCTATACATCTCTGCTCTGCTCTGGTCTGTCTGTCTACCTGAGTCCACTGGTGAATTTCTTGCCTCTCCTTTCTTCTCCCAGAGGTCCTCTCTCTGCCCAGAGGATCTGTGCTCCACTTCCTCTAAGCTATTGGCTTTCAGATCTTTATTACAGACAATTAGGTACAATTCTAGATTGCCTTAGGCAGGTAAAGAAGAATGAATATGTACAAAATATGAGACCGGTGATAGGCCATTAGTCTCTGCTGGTATAGAGTTAACAACTGAGTTTACAGAGATGCACCTTCATACAGTGTAGCCGTACAATACAGAACTACTTATAAGTGAAACAGTTCAAAAATGCTTTTATGAATCAAGTTATTTGAGCATGTATGTTGTTAAAAGAATCAGGCTACATTTTTCTAGAAAGTAGTAATATCTTCCACTTATACTGATTTTTAGCAAGTATGTATCGTAAATCAGACCTAAGATTTCGTATCAAATATATTGTTGAAAGTGCAGTGTCTGAAATATAATGTTTCATACTTGTTTCTGTTTGAGGGACTGTCTTCTTTCCTGTTTCAAAATATGTTGCAGTGTTGTGGATTGAGCTCAGGGCTTTGTGCATGCTAGCTAAATACCACTAAGCCACCTTTTCAGTTTTCAACAGTTGGTGAATCAAGCATTGTGGCTTATCTTCGTGCAACTTCCTTTAATAAAAGTTAATTATGTCTTGCCTCAATATGTTTTAGGGCATTTTTATTTTTAATAATATTATAAACACAAAATGGTCTCTCATTTTGTAAAACAATTTACTTTTTAAATTTACATGTGCGTGTGCATGTAACAGATGGTTGTGAGCTGGCATAGGTGGCTGCTAAGACCTGAACTCAGGTTCTCCAGAAGAGCAACAAGTGCCCTTAACTGCTGAGCTGACTCTCTGGTCTCAGGTGTGGTCTCTTTTAAGTATGCAGATATAGAGAAATTGAGTCCTCACTATTTGAGAGTCACAGGCTGTGGCAGGTAAGTTCTGAAGAGTCTCATCTACCACAGTCAGAACCTGGACAGCCAAGTCAAGATGAACTTGAAATAAGGGACACCCTCAAGTGGCATTTGCCTCTCATTATTCCAGGGAAGGAAAAACCTTGGGGCCCATACTGTCCTGTCTCTGTCTTCCTATATACGAAGGTCACTAGCTCTTCTGTTTACAGCAACATTCTAAACCACTTCACCACCTATTAAGAAGTAATAAATTATTTAAATATAGCTTAGCCTGCTTTCAATTATGACACATTTAAAATACAGTTGAAATATAAGTGAATTATTCATTTACTAAAGAGCAGACTTGTACTGAAATAGTTCAGAATAAAACACAGCATATGCAGCGATCTAATTGTCACCTACTTGCATTCTAACAGCCATATGCACTCTCCCGTTCACTTTCCATATTTCAGTCCTCGGGCAAAGAGGTCTCAAACACCATCTGAGAACTCTGAGGTCTTTGATTAGGTCCACGCCTACTCTCAGTTCAACTGTTGGTGTTTCCATGTCTGGAGGTTTGGTGAGAGGAACTTTGTATGTTTGGACAGCAAACACTTTTTTGGATTTTTATTTATTTATTTATTTTTGGTTAAGGGCAAATCTAATTATTTAAAATTTACAAAATAAAAATTAAGATTTTAAAAAATCCCTCTCTCTGTTTCCCATGGGCTCTCTTTCTAGCTCTCTGTTTGGAATATGGCTTTGGACATTTCATTTTACTTAGCCAATGCTAGACAAAATATGAATCCTACAACCAGTCAAGACTGAGAAGCTCTGAAAGTGTGGCTACCACCCTCATCAAAGCAGCCTCTAGAAACCCCAAACTGGGCACAATGCAGAGATCAGCAGATCATGGCGAGGTCAGCCCCATAGATACATCTGCATCACAGTTCCTGAGTCGATGGGTTATAGAACATCACAGAACAGGGCTGGAAAGATCTTAACAACCAGAGGACCATAAAGTCTGCTGTGAAGCAGTCTCTCCTAGAATGGTTGCATAAACAAGACTGGAACAATGGCAATATCAATGGACATGCTAACATGGGAAAATGTGCTGCTGTTTTAGACAGAATAGCAGCTTTCTCCATCTGGCAGTATTTTGAGACTTGTTTTGGTCAAAATTTAAACTTACTAGTGTTGTCTATATCCCCAATAAAGTATGGGTCTCAGTATGGGCTACAGGTGTCAGATATAGTCTGAATGAACTGACGAGAGGGGTAACCACTGACTTCCTTCTACGTTTGGATGACATAGAAGTGCTAGTATGTCACTGAATTACTGACAATTGAGCCATCCAGATATCTTGTCTTCAGGAATTGTAGTATTAAGCAGCTTTATTATTTGGGGAAACAAAGAATGAAAAGCAAGGAGGATGTGAGCATCCATGGTCAGATGATCTAACTTTCCTGTCCTTAGTCTACCTTCTCTCTGAGTTTAGTAATGGGTTCTTGAAGTTAGGTGTGAATGTTTTGAGGAAAATGGGTGGGCTCATCCAGAGATGGGTGCTTTTTCCAAAAGATAAGAGCCTAAAAGTGAGATGGCAGTGGGCAAAGAACATTTCAATGAAAGTAGGGAGCAATAGGTTGGTAAAAGTTTTCTGGAGTCAGGTTCAAATGTTTTTATGTTATGTTTGTTGTTGTTTATTCTTTCTTTTTATCTATCTATCTATCTATCTATCTATCTATCTATCTATCTATCTATTTTGCTAGTCAGTGTTTGACATGGCTGATAGTATGACTACTTTTGAATACATAGTAAACATTTCCTCATGTTCTCCATCTATTTTTGTGTTTTGTTTTGTAAGTCAAATAGTAAACATCATAGATGGTAGATTTCATATGTTGATTTCCAGTCTTACTTTATGCCTTTATAGGAACTGCAGTCATTCTTTTAGCTCCATCCAGCTAAAGTACCAGCAGTATTGGGAATGCAATGGTCTGAGAAGAAGTGGAAATACAATGAGAGATGAACTCGATGTGTTTTAGTTTACTCTATCTGCTACTGGACACATTGACTTAGTCAAGATGTGGGGATTGCGTTTACAGTATAGTCATGGTTGACATCTAACAGCAGGCTTTTATCTGCTCACTTCCCTTTCTTGACTCATTCTTCATGACAGAGTTTCAGATGATCAACTCTTGAAGGGGTGCATTTGTGATGGTATTAGTTGTCTTAGTTGGGAGTTTGTTGCTGTGAAGAGACACCATGACCAAAGCAATTCTTATAAAGGGAAACATTTAGTTGGAGCTGGCTTACAGTTTCAGAGGCTCAGTCCATTATCATTATGGTGGGAAGCATGGCATTGTGCAGTCAGATGTGATGCTGAGGGAGCCAAGAGTTCTACATTTGATCCGAAGGCTGCCGGGAGGAGACTGGCTCCTGCAGGCAGCCAGGAGGAGGCTCTCCCTTCTTCACTGGGTGGAGCTTGGGCATGAGAAGCATTTAAAGCCTGCTTATGCAGTTACATATGTCCTCTAACAAGGCCACACTTACCCCAGCAAGGGTACACCTCCTAACTGTGCCACTTTCCATGGGCCAAACATACTCAAACTACCACATTTACAGTACTTTTGCCAGTCTTATCTTTGTTGTGACATTTGGCTTCATTGACAACTTGGTTGTAAGATCCTTCCCTTATGCTTTTTTTTATTATGCCACCTTGGTGAATTTTTTTTGTCTTTCAATTCATCCTTTTCCCATTTATTGCTCTCAATTCATAACCATGGGAATATCTCAAGACTCAGTGTTTTGTTCTCTGACATTATTGACTGTGTGCACTTTTTTTTTCATTTAGATACCTATATCTACATTATTATAAACTCCAAATCATTATTTTGGGGGATGAAGTATGCACCATTATCAATTATCTATTAACATCTAATTCTGTTTTTATTAGATATTTTCTTTATTTACATGTCAAATGTTATCTCCTTTCCTATTTTTCTCTCCGAAAATTCCTTATCCCCTCTCCCCTTGCCCTGCTCCCCAACCCACCCATTCCTGCTTCCTGGCCCTGGCCTTCCCCTATAATGGGGCATAGAGTCTTCACAGGACCAAGGGCCTCTCTTCCCACTGATGACTGACTAGGCCATCCTCTGCTACACATGCAGCTAGAGCCATGAGTCCTACCACGTGTTTTCTTTGATTGGTGGTTTAGTCCCAGGGAGCTCTGGGGGGCACCAGTTAGTTCATATTGTTGTTCCTCCTATGGGGCTGCAGACCCCTTCAGCTCCTTGGGTACTTTTTAAAAAAAATTTTTTTATTAGATATTTTCTTTATTTACATTTCAAATGCTATCCTGAAAGTTCCCTATAACCTCCCCCCGCCTGTGCTCCCCTACCCACCCACTCCCACTTCGTGGCCCTGGCCTTCCCCTGTGCTGGGTCATATAAAGTTTGCAAGACCAAGGGGCCTCTCTTCCCAATGATGGCCGATTAGGCCATCTTCTGCTACATATGCAGCTAGAGACACATGAGCTGATGAGGGACATTTCTCACTCAAACTACCATAGTATGTAATCACAAAAATGTAGCTTACTACATGTACAGGAAGAGCAAAGATAAGTGGCGAGGAGCCTGAGAACTCAGAAATAGCATTCTACCAGACTGAAGGCTTCATAGAAGTGATGTTTGAACAAGGATTTGATGTGTGAGATGAGTCAGGGCTTGAGAAGAACAGTTCAACACAGAAAAGAAAAATCAAAACATAAAGCAGAAACCAACCATCCCCAAAACAAACAAACACAAACAAACAAAGGCCCGCCCACCCCCATCACTAGAAGTCTTGGAATAGCTGTGGCTGTGGGAGAAAGCTGAAAGTCAAAGCAATGAAGGCAGCAACATGAGGAGCACAGGTAAAGAAGGACTGACAAGAGCGGACACAGGGATGGTGGTCTGGATGCTGCTACAGAGGAGGAGGCGGGGACAGCATTGTTGCAGAGGAGGATGCTCAGAAAGCATGATGGTTCTGAAGGTGGAGGGAAGATGCTGGCTTTGGAATATGAATCAAGACCTCGGTATTCCTGGTTATGCTTCATATCCAACTCGTTAAGACATGCAAAAGAATTTTCCTATACAATGCTTGCACATACCTCTACTCCATTCTTGGCTTTGTCAATTGATTCCACAGCTGTAGTTTCTTTATTAAACTGTGGCCCTCTTAGTGTTTGCTCATGGTAGGAACTGCTGTTCCTCTTTCCTCAACACTAAGGTGGAGACCTTAGTCAGGGCTCAAGGGTTCCAGGGCCTTGTTTTCATTGTAGGATCTAGCTCAGACTTATAGAAACTGACTCATGCTAGATAAGACAGCATCTGTGTTAAATAGGCCACAGTGCTAAAGACAAACAAGCCCTATCACCTTGTATATTTTGCAAATTTCCAGATTCCTAGGCTCATTTCTCAGGTATTTTGAACCAGTACTGTGTGGGTGGAACCACTCATATTACACAGCCTTGTGCCAATCTCACAAATATCTGAGACACCCAAAAGGTTTCTTTGGACTCACAGCTTTGTAGGTCCATTGCTGTGAACTTGTGGTATGACTCTACATCATGGAAGAACAAGTGTTGAAGCATAGCGTAGAGTTAATCTCAGGAAGCAAATGATGGAAGTGGCTGTGGTCCAACAATCCCCATTGAAGGCATGACAACAATGAACTTAGGGACCTTTCTTGAGGCCTTGGCTCTTGAAAGTGCCATAACTTCTCAGTAGTGTTATCCTAAGGACCAAGACTTTTGATATATGGGTCTTTGGGGGCATACTTAAGATCCAAATTGTAGCAACTAGGATCTGTGGTTGCTAGGGACCAGGCATCATTTGCCTTGATTTCCTTTGTTCTGTATTGTTTTGTAGGTGGAAGTCCTCCCTCCTCCTGTGCTATCTTCCCATCCTCCTTCCTCCCTTAACTGAAGCAACCTTTCACACTTAATGCTCACTTGACTTGAAACCTTCTGTTTTTGTGGTGTTTCTTCCCACCGGGATTGGCTGCTATCCTCTCTGTGTGTATAGCCACCTATGAAAGGACGTGGCATGCCATCGAGGACCGCTCCTGCATGGCTGAGTGACAGGGAGGATGTCTTCAGATTCTAAGGCAAACCCTGTATTTGCAGAGATGAGTCACTAGGTAGAGCGGGAGAGGAGCTCTAGTAGGAAGGCAGTAGTCTGTCTGAGACTGTGGCCCCATTTCAAATATCTACCAATTAGATAGCTCCCTTTTGGTCTTTAGATTAAAAAAAAAAATAAACACAACTGTGGTGCATCTGTTTTAATGTTTTTAATCTTCTGACTACTAGACCAAAAAATTAATATCTTTCTTCTTCAGTTAGAGTTAAAACTTAGATACCAGTGGAAGGGGGGGGGAGGAATAAAGAAGAAAGGCAGTTTAGCTCTATGTAGGAGCCAAACCCCTGTGTACATGTGCATTCACATATCTATATGATTAGCATCAATTTAATATTTCTATGGAACTGTAGTAATAGATAATGTTAGATATGGGAAAATATCAAAATTGGATCCCTGACCTAATATACTTTATAGGCATAACTACGTTATCAGCTACCCGTGAGCAAAAGAAATAACACGAAGCTAAGTTTACTTGGTGTCCAAATACAGATTTATTACTTGTTAATATTCCCCAATGTCTATTCTTAGAATCACATGTCTTTTCAAATGTCCTTTAACTTCATCTGTTGCCGGCCTACTGACAGGCAATCGCTGAGCTAGGGCAAGTAGTAAGAGAATGTATTTACATTCTCTAATTGAGCCACCCGAACCTGAATGAAGAGGAACACAGAAGAATTATGCATTTAAATCGGAGAAAGGGGGAGGGGATGGAGGGAGGAGGAGAGGGAGAGGGAGAGGGAGAGGGAGAGG